>NW_027466202.1:47500-157500 GCF_046127955.1 Nelusetta ayraudi
AAGATGCACAGGGTAAAAAAAAATAATCATAAAGTCAAGCCCAACAAAGATAACAGATGGGCATAACTGTAACATTACATAGTAATGATTACTAGTACTACCAAAATTTCTCTATTTTACTTTTCAACTCGAACTTGAACTATTCATCCCCTTTTTTCAGCAGCCATTAAGACAAAAGGATGACACTTATGCATTGCATCAAACTGTGATGCACAAAATCAATTAAATTAAATCAAAACAATAAATAAAGTGTGCATTAAACAGGGGGCAGTGCAATACAGTACAGGACTCAACTGATATAGTGCAGTTAGGCAGTATAGCCTATAACAGCTGTTCAGCATCCATAGTAATCCACAGTCAGTGCCATAATCATCCAGTCAGTGTCATATTCATCCATAGTCAGTATAATATATATGATATCGCGCAGACCCTCGTCCTCCACCACATTAATTGGCCTGCAAGCCGTAGCCACACCCATTTAGCCCCCGCTGTTGAAAGTTGGCGTGTGGTGGACGCGGCCAGTGGTCTCCGTGCCACACCATCCAACGTGGTTTGCTTTACCTCAGAAGGGGGCGGAGGGCTCTCCGCGTCAGCTGTATGCTTCGCAGACAAGTGAAACGTAAGACTGCTCGTACTCCGGTGGAAACTAAATACAGCTTTACAGTAAATGCATATCACTTTTGTCCTGTCAAGACTGCCATCTGGCAGGGTTTTGAAGTGGAACTTTCCATTTACAATTGACGCCTTATCCATGTTAGTCCTTCCTAGTGCTCATCTACGCTCAGTGTCTTTTTCTTTTTTTTGTTGTGCTTACAAGCCGGCTGCAAGCGTGTGACTGTGTGCTGTGAGTCAATTAATTTCCCGTTTCCACAATCTACGGAGCGGCCAAAGGTTCAAAAAGCACCGTGTGCGTTAATCGCGGCGTTGACACCCTTACTTTTTATATGAAGAAACCGATCAAATTTTTCCAACCAATTGTTCGCCACTTCTTTGAACTTGTGGATGAATGCTGTGCATCCCACATGGAACGCCAACCTTCCTCTGATATTTCCATGCTTAGTTCTTTCTGCCATTTGGCTTTGATGCATCCTGCGTTTGTTGCTGTTCTGTTTCTGAAGGCCCTGATAGATTTTAGAAATGATTTTTCTCTTCATCTTTTTACAGGCTTCGATCAGAATATCTATCACTATATTGCCCTCTCCAGATGATGTTGGTTTGATTCTTTTATCATAGTAATCTCTTAATTGCATGTATCGAAAGAAATCTTTGTTTCCTCGTCCAAATTCCTTTTTCAACTCTCCAAAACTTTTTAAAACCCCCTTGTGAACGAGTGTGCATACTGCAGTTATACCCCTATCTCACCATCGTCTGTACTCAATGTCTGTGGTTCCTGGTTCAAATCTGGGATCAAGAGAAGGCCACATTAGTAGTTTCCCTCCATATGGTTTTCTTTTACCATCTTACTCCAGATAGCCGGTGTGTGCTTAATAATTTCATTTTGGCTTTGTTGAGCTGATTTAGTTCTTATGTCTCCTACTAATGCCAGTGTGAGAGTCATTTCTCTGCCGGCCTCTATCTATTTCCATCGTGCCTGATATTGAGGGCAGCATGTACACATGTAACTTGTTTCCTGTGTATTTAACATAGGTTTCTATTATCAACATCAAATGAGGTAATGTTCTGTCCGGGTCTTGGAGAACCAAAATAATATCATCAGCAAAAAGCCCTGTTAGATGTCCCTGCTCTCCTATATGTATTCCTTTTAGATTGTTACTTTGTCTGATCATTTGTGCCAGCGGCTCAATGAACATAGCAAACAATGTAGCGCTAAGGCAACATCCTTGACGAGTACCATTAATCTTTATCCTTGCCGTAGGTTCTTGGTAGAGACCTTGAATACACTGTATTAACTTTTCTTGGAACCCCAGTTTCCCAAGAACTTGATACAGAAATCTCCAATTCACACAGCCAAGGCTCACCAGTAACAGCTCGCAGGCCCTGCTTTTGGATCTGATCTATTATGTATAGGACCCGTCTAATGTCTTCTTGAGTCTGCCTACCTGTTAAAAAAGCTGACTGATTGGAAGTCCATCTCGTCCCCTTAAATTTCAAAGCGTAACGAACCTGTGTAGCCCGAGGAATTTTATTATAGTTTATTTCCGAGGGTGCAACTCCCCAGGTGGCGTTGTCAGGCAACCCCCCACCCCCATTTTCCTTTATACCCACCATCAGAATTGTCTCCGCCTCCGCCAGACCCTCCCCCTTGCCGTATATTCTTGGTAGAGACCTTGAATACACTGTATTAACTTTTCTTGGAACCCTAGTTTCCCAAGAACTTGATACAGAAATCTCCAATTCACACAGTCAAGGCTCACCAGTAACAACTTTTGGAGCTGATCTATTATGTATAGGACAGTCCTAGGGCTGGACGATATAGAAAAAAAGCATATCGATATAAAAAAAAAGTCATATTGATCGATATCGATAATTATCAAAAAAATTTAAAACATATTTTAATTAACTGGATGTTTTATACTATTACTTCATGACAGACTTTTAATAAAGAACACACGAGCACTGAATTCAAATTCAAACTTTTATTCAACCACCTTTTTTAAACACAACTGAATTGTTTGTTTGTTTTTATTATTATTATTATTATTATTATTATTATTATTATTATTATTATCATTATTATTATTATCATTATTATTATTATCATTATTATTATTATTATTTATTTATTTATTTATTTATTCATTTAAAAAAATAGGCTGAGATAGGGCTCGAACGTGCAACTCGACCAGAGGTCTGAAGTTGTGGCGGTTAACAGCTCGTTTTGCACTGATTCCCTGCACTCGTTGTACAGACGAGGAAGAGCTGTGTTTGAAAAATACTTGCAGTCTGGAACTTCATATCGCGGGTCAAGAGTGGCGAGAAGCTGTTTGAAGCCAAGCTTTTCAACGGTGGTTATTGGCAGCATATCCCTCGCTATGAAGCATGTTACTACATGGGTGATGTCCTTATGGCGCTTGGACGCTTTGTCGTATTTACTGCAAGAATTCCAGTTTGGTCTGCTTTACTTGCTTGGTGCTGGCGCTGGCAGCGGCTTCCTCCGACAACGTGGAGCCGCTGGGTCTGCGTTTGCGATTGGTTGGAGGAAGAAATGACCGTAATATTAAGCTACATGATTGGCTATGATGAAAAAGGAAGTGAAACTTTTTCTATCAAACTTTTTATCCACCCCTTTTTTTTCCTATCGCAGCACACGTCTATCGATCGATATATATCGTTATCGAATTATCGTCCAGCCCTAGACGGTCCCGTCTAATGTTATCTTGAGTCTGCCTACCTGTTATAAAACCTGACTGATCCTCATCTATCAAGTCCGGCATAAAACTTTCAAGTCTTTTTGAGATGATTGAAGTAAAGATCTTCTAGTCAACATTTAAGATTGAAATGGGCCTATACGATTCACAAAGTTCCTTATTTTTCCCTTCTTTTGGAATAACTGGAATGACAGCCTCTTTCCATGAGGGAGGCCGTTTGCCCTCTGTCAGAGTCAGATTAAAATAATTTAGGAGTATCAGGGTTAATTCTTCTCCAAATGTTTTATACCACTCACTAGGAAACCCATCACTACCTGGCGCTTTGGTTGATTTTAAGCCTGCTAATGGCAGCATCTATTTCTTTTTTGGTTATACTGGAAATGAGTTTTCTATTTTGCTCATCTCCAATGGCTGGTAGGTCCAATGAGTCAAGGAATTCTTTCATCTCACAATCTTCTTTAGCCGTGAGTTGGGTATATAGATTTTCATAGTAATCTTTAAAAACCCTCTCTATTTCTTCAGGTTCAAGTAGTAGCTGTTTCGTTAATGGGTCTCTAATTTTACATATTGCATGAGAAGCTTGCTGGGCCTTTATTCCTCTTGCTTAATATTTGGTTGATTTACAGCCTGATTCATAGTGGGTCTGTTTAATGAATTTCAGCTTTTTCTCAACATCTAGCCTCAAGACATCGTCTATTTCCCTTCTGACACCGATTATTTGTTGTGACACTGTATCGTCCTTATTGCTTTTGTGTTGCTGTTCCAGAGTTGTTCATTGGTTTACCAGCTTCTTGTAACCTTCTTCTTTATGTGGCAGGTGGGTTTGCCCCCACCTTCGCGTCATCAATCACACCTGCGCCGGAGTGCAATTTTTGCGTCCCTCAGTGCGTTTACATGGTACTAGAGAAATTTGAATTATTGCCTTAGTCCGATTATGATCGGAGTTTGAGAACTCCGATTGGAATCGGAGAACTCCGATTGAGACACCCAGATAATGCGATTGGAATTCTAATTTCTCGGCCATGTATACGCCTTAGTCGGACGATTAACTGGACAACGCAAGTGCGCACGCGCCACCGCACAACTACGTCGTCTAACAAAACAGACGGCGTGAAACAACCAGCAAATGCGAATAAGAATGTTGACATTTGGAGAGAGGATGAGACCGGGGCGGTGCTTTCTCTTCCAAAAGAGATGGACATATTAAAATTACACACAACAGAGACCTTTTTTAAAAGGGTAGCGCAGCAAATGCAGGGCTCCGGCTTTGCGCAGCCCTGAACAAATATGTATTTGTTCGTATTTATATTTCTACCTTTTCGTTCACATTTTTTGTAAGTTAGAAGAATTTCAACTTGTAAATAAAAGCACAGCAAATAGATGTTTTTCTGATTTGTTTTCATTTCGATAATTTCGCTGTTATTCTGCTGGAAACGGCACAAGCTTCCTCCACGGTCGGCTCTTTAATGAGCGTGTGTATAACTGAAGACACCGTTCCTTTGCAAAACCTGTACACAAACTCTCCCACCAGTCTGCTCCGAACCCGAATCCAACAAGAACGAGAGTTTGGGGTCCGTGGCGACGGCACAAAGCGTAGCATCGAAGACATTGTGTTGTTGTAGCCCTCCAACAGCAACACAACAACACAACGCGGACACTTTTCCTTTGATTTTGGTTTATTTGGTTTAGACAATTCAGTTTGTCTGTTTCTTTTGTTAGCGTAACCACTTTCTTTGGTTGGTTTTCTTTTCTTTGTTTTGTTTTGAAATTTTGGTGAAACTTTGGGTTTTCTATTGAGTAGCGATTTTGTTATAGTTTGATTTCCTTTTTTAGTTCATTAATATCTTGTTCCCCAGTGATCGTTACCTTTTTGTTTTGGGTTTTGGTCCTGTGTGTGTGTGTGTGTGTGTGTGTGTGTGTGTGTGTGTGTGTGTGTGTGTGCGCGCGAAGAATAAATAAGGAGTTGGCATAGCGTGAATTTTGGCTTGTAGTGATTCCCTTAGCTTTGTTTATTCCCTTTTTTGAGTTTTCTTTGGTTTCTTTGGCCCTGTTCCCCTTATTGTCTTATGTTGAACAGTCTTTTTGGTATGGTTCTTATTTCTTTGACACTCAGGCAGCTAAACTTGGTCTATTTTAAATTGTTGTCAAATAAAGCTGTTTCATTGGAAGTCCGTCTCGTCCTCTTAAATTTCAAAGCGTAACGAACCTGTGTAGCCCGTGGAATTTTATTATAGTTTATTTCCTGGGGTGCAACTCCCCAGGTGGCGTTGTCAGGCAACCCGCCCCCCCCCCCACCACCACCACCACCACCACCACCACCACCACCCCAATTTTCCTTTATACCCACCTTTATACCCACCATCAGAATTGTCTCCACCTCCACCAGACCCTCCCCCTCGCCACATCTAGTCTTTTTTTGATAGGCTGCTCTCGCTATTAACCTCCCTCTCATCACAGCTTTAATTGTGTCCCACAGTATGGTAGTGTCTACTGGACTATCTATGTTCTCCTCCATAGAGCATTTAATCTCTTTCTTCACCTCCTCCAGTGTTTTTGGATTATTTAGCATACCCACATTTAATCTCCAAAGTGTGTTTTTCTTCCTCTTATTTAGACAAATAATAAGGTAATTAATACTGTGTCAGTACAAGTCAATCGTTCCTATTTTACATTCCTCTATTCTGTATCTGTCTGTAATGTTAATAAAAAAAATAGTCCTCTGTAACGGGTGGAGGTGCCTCCAAACATCAAACATCCCGAGTTCGGTTAGAGAGACGTTGACAAGTTTCGGCAGGCGGGTCTGACTTCTGTTGCCATTAGTTGTGTCGAGTTTAGCTTTTAAATCATGTTGATTTAGCTCTTGCTGAGAGAGATGTGTTTCCTGTAGATCAGGCATGGCCAAACTACGGCGTGTCTCTGTCCGGCCCGCGTGAAGGCAGTCAAAAATCTAACCTAACTTAGAAATGACACTTGAACCTGCAATGAGTATTTTAGTCGTTCTAAATGAGTCCAACGTTAGAAAAAAAGGAGCGACCCGGACTTCCCACAGTCTCTTTTCTATTAACATGGGAATTCAATTTTAATAATTTGTCAACTAAAAACACCGGTCATACTAGAACATCCCTACCAGCTTTCTTCCCTGTATTCTCTGAATTTAATCAAAGAATCTTTGAAACTCTTGTAGCTTTTCTCTGGCTCGTGTCGCTGCTGATGCGTAGCCCCTCCAGGATCCCTCCTTGCACTGCCACTCCGTCGTAGTGCGGGGCACCGAGTGCCGCAGGCCCCTCCGCACCCGTCGCCACCGCCGTCTTCTCCGCCAGGCCGCGTCTCGCCTATTCCTCCTTTACCTCCTCTGCGCTGTTGTAGGTTCGAGTTCCCGTATCCCAGTGGGTCCTCATCTTGGTGAATGGCGTCTGGAAGCGGATGCCCTTCTCCTTCAGGATTCTTTTAGCAGTGTTGTACTCCTTTCTCTTTTGGACCATCTCTGTCGCGTAATCGTGATGGAATGACGGTACTTTATTCCCCAGTTCTATTTTCTTTGTCCATAGCTCTCTCAGGACCCTCTCTTTGGTAGTAAATTCCAGAAAGTTAACAATGATGGGTCTCGGTTGGGCACCGTCCGCTGGCTTCTGTGCAAATGAGCGGTGTGCTCTCTGAATTTGGAAATTAAAATCTGCTGGCAGGTGCAGTTCGCTTTTCAGCAGGTCTTCCACAAACTTGGCCACAGATTCTCCCTCCTCTCCTTCAGTGACTCCATAGATACGTAGGTTGTTTCTCCTCGGCCTGGACTCCAGGTCAGTTAACTTGTCCTGAAGAGCTTTTTGTTCTGTGATATGACCAGAGCGTCATTAGCTTCCTGTGCCCAACGTTCTAGCTTTTCAATCCGCGACTCAGCCTCGTTGATCTTGCCGGTCTGGAGCTCCTGTTCGGTGATGACTTTCGCAAGTTGTTGATTTATTTCGTCTTTGAAGTCGTCCAAGTCTTTTTCCACGTCGTTCCTCAGTGTTTCTCCAAACGTGCGAAGGACTTCTTTTGATTCCGTTTTTAAATCCCGTATCTCCTTGCTAATAATTTCTATGTCCGAGCCCTTTTTCGCGTCGTTAGTCACGAGGAGTTTGTTTCGCCATCTCCCTCTGTTTCAGAGCAAGCTGGTAGTTCCGCCATATTGTCTGTTACCGTGTTTCTGTTTTGGTTGAATCGAGTTTTCCTTCCCATTCCAACGTTCCCCTGATCACTTTGTAGTTAATATGATATCTGACAATAGTCATTCAAGTTTTCGGGGAGTTTTTACCCTAGACGGTCGAGAGCCCTGGTGTCGCGCAGTCTACCGCTTTATGGCCAAACCAGAAGTCCCTTCCCTCTAGCCTTTTCAAGGGGGAGGTGGCTAGACTCGGCTCTTGTGGGACGAGAAGCAGAAGGCGTGTCCGATCGGGGGGGAAGATGAGATGACATTTTTGTGGGTCAACACAAACTCATCTGCGAGGACAGCAGCCTTGGACAATGACAACACTTTCTGTTCATTCAAGAACATTACCACCTTCTCTGGCAGAGAGTCTTTAAAATCTTCTAAAAGAACGAGCTCACGGAGTGACTCAAAGTCATTTTTGACATCATTAGCTGCACACCATTTATCAAAGAGGTTGCTTTTCTCCCATGCAAACTCGACAAAGATTTGACCACTAGATTTTCTATGATTCCTAAATTTTTGCCAGTAGGACTCAGGAACAAGCTCATAAGCAGGAAAAATTGCTTCCTTTACAACATCATATTGCAGGCTGTCTTCTAAGAAAAGAGCAGACACCAACTCCTGTGCTTTTCCCACCCGCTTGCATTGGAGAAGGACAGGCCACATGTCTCTTGGCCAGTTGAGTGGCGAAGCTATTCGCTCCAAGGCACTGAATTATGAATTCTGTACCTACCTACAACCCCCCCTTCCGTGGCCCGCCGACTCGATGCAGGTCTGTCATGTGGCCCGTTGCTGAAAAAGTTTGCCCACCCTCTATACAGACAGTGAGTTGGAGCAAGCTCGTAAGCACTACTTCCAGATGGCCCGCACTGCCAGTGAGGGGAAATGTGTCATGTTCAAAGAGCTGAGATGCAGGCTCGTGAGAAACACTGTCACCAGCATGATTTCTATCTTGAGAGCCAGTCAGCAAGGAGAGGGGGTCCGGTACCCTTCTAAGCATGAAGTCACTGCAATGGCTAAAAGACTAGTGGAGTATTATCCCATGCTGAAGGATTAAGACAAAACAATGAAACATGTAAGTGATTATATTATTTTGTGCACTTTTTGTGAAAAAAGTGTGAAGATTTTGAAGCGTGTGGTTATTTTTGGCTGATACTTTTTTTTATCTGTGCATGTTCACTTTCCATCTTTATTTGTTCTTTCAATGAGTGAAATTTTATTTACCACAGGCGAGCACTTACAAGAATCTTCACAAGAGATTCACCAGAGAGGGGCCACAAGAAGAAAAGGCATCACATTGACTTCTCAGCAAGTGACCAAGAAGAAGATCATGATGCAGACTCAATTGGTGGATCAACAATTATTTTGTGTCACACACCAGGGCGCAGTTCTGATAATGGCCACACTTCACGTAAGTAGAAACATGTCCATTTTAATAATAATGATAATGTATGAAAGCTAGGCAATGTTATGATAGTTTTGGATATCATGATATATCACAGGCATTTTTACATTTGAATTGTCATTTGATATATTTTGATGCTCCAAACAATTTCATCCATTTGACTGATTTACTGATTTGTCTCCTCCATTTCATCAGCCAAAGATGGTCTGACAGCACAGGCCAGACATTATCAGACCCTGCAGGAGCTGTACAAGAAACCAAAACCCAACCAAGATGCTGTCTCCCAAATTCTTGACCTGCAGTTTCAAGCAAGAAGATCCTTCATCGATAGTGATGTTCTGAAAGAACAGGACAAGGCCAACAAAGATCCTGGATGCATATCCATGTGTCAAGGATCTTTATCATGTAAGTGATGAACTTGTTTTGGTTTATGATGAAAAGCAAGCATTTTTGCAGATTTTAACATTGACTTGCATTATAGGCGATGAATGAGCTGCGGCGCATTCTGGATAAGGGCAACAGAATATTCATTGATGAACTAAAAAAAGAGATGGGAAGACTTCTGCACCAATGTGTAATTTTATGGTGTTTGGAAAAAAAATGAAGTGATGAAGCCACGCATAACGCTGGTTGTAGTTCAGTAGAGTCATTTTGCTGTGTCTCTAATTGACTGTGTAGCTGTTTCCTTGGACATAGGATGGTTTATGTTGCGCTGAATGAATAGATGCAGAATGGTAATACTCTTCATGCTGAAAAAATAAGATTTTTTTGTGATCAACACAAAACTAATAAGACTCATTTTTAGGAAGACTAACTTTGAACTCAAAGTTGATTTGTTCTATTCCAGTGGAATATTCCATCGCGCTGCTCAGGGCACTCCCCACACTCTTTCCTTCACCAAGTCCACCACCGAAGAAGCTGGGACATGCCAGTGAGGCACTGCATACTTCATAGTATGCACAACACTTCATAGTTCCATGCATGGATGTGGCGTTTCCTTCTTCTTTTTCTTTAGCCAACAGAAGATCCCACAATGTACTCGCAGAAGAGGTCTTTCTGCACCCCTGTGTTGCTGTTTGATGGGACCCGCTGTCTCATCTGTCTTGGAGCCACTCCCGCCACCACGCTTGCCAAGGAAGACTTGAGTGACGGTCTGCTTCATCTGATGGATTACTACTATGCCCTGCACCTCACATATCCAAAAGTGTGTGGCAACCCTTCTCTCTGTCATTCAGACAGAAGTGCTACAGGACACTATCCATGAGTGAGACACCACAGCCTCATACAAAAAAGACCATGGCAGAATGGAAAGATTTTATTGGGGAGTAGAGCTGTGTACTAGGCATAGGTAGTGATACACTCCCCTAAACATGTTATCAGTGGTGATAGGAACACAACACTATATGCTGTCCCCATACTGTTTTTGTTTTTTTTGTGTAACTGAGTGTCAGGGAATCTGAATCAATATTCAATAATGATGACGGTGAATATTTAATATAATATTTAATATTGAATATTTAATAATTGCGTTCTAGAAATGATTGCTTGAGATTGTTTTAAGATGCAATGCCTTTGTGACATTTTTATTACAAGGCAGTGAAGGCACTGTCAGCAATTTAAGTGAATAAATAGTTGTTGACAATATTAATTCTGTTTGATTAATTATTTTTTTTGGGGGGGGAGTGGGCGTAGGGGGGGGTGGATGCTTTGTCTCATTTTGAGAAAAAAAAAGCTCATATTGTGAACACTTAAATTAAGAAGAATTGCACTGTTAGTAGGTCTGGTTTTAAGATCTTTTCATTCAAATTAAGAAAGAAGCAAACGTGAAAAAAGAATTGAGAAGCTAGTATCAAGTTTATTTGACTTAGTACAGTCCTTGGAATGAGTGCTTTACTGTTTATTTCAAGAGTTTTTCCATTCTTCAAATGCCTAGATATATCGTCTTATTTTAAGAAATCTTACCAAGTCTAAATATCTTACTGCATTGGCAGATAATTTGACTTGTTTCTAGCCTGTTCTTTCTCAATTTAAGTGTTTGTTTCTTAGATATATTTTGCAGTGTGTGGACACCGAGGGGAGCTCTAGAATTGGCTCATTCAACCAACCAACGAGCCAATCAGCAGTGGCGTCACAGGCCCTCCTCCTTCTTTGTTCTCTCTCTCACTTTGACTTCTGCACTGGACAGCCAGGTTTGTGGAGGGAAGGTTGGAACAAAGTAAGGACGGGGTACCCCATACATTCATGTACGTAGAGTCACTAAGTCTTAAACTCACCAGGTTTGTATCGCATATCGATAGCCCTAATGCCACACAAGTCTATGAGGGTCCAAGGTCAACTTTGTCCGAGAGACATGGGGCCACTTTCAGGTTCATCAGGATCCTTCAGGACACACCCACGCCAAATTTGGGGCTTCTAGCCCATGAGGAACCCCAAAACCCTCACTCTAATTCCAGCCTTATCGCTAACCCTAATGACAAGTCTATGAGGGTCAAAGGTCAACTTTGTCCTAGAGACATGGGGCCACTTGCTTTTTCATCAGCAGCCCCCAAGAAGCGCACACGCCAAATTTGGGGCTTCTAGTTCTTGAGGAACCCCAAAACCCTAACCCTAGTTTCAGCCTTATCGTTAACCCTAATTCAATGCAAGTCCATGGAGGTCAAAGGTCAAATTTGTCCCAGAGACATGGGGCCACTTTCAGGTTCATCAGGATCCTCCAGGACACACCCATGCCAAATTTGGGGCTTCTAGCCCATGAGGAACCCCGAAACCCTCACTCTAATTCCAGCCTTATCGCTAAACCCTAATGCAGTGCAAGTCTATGAAGGTCAAAGCTCAACTTTGTCCGAGAGACATCAAGTGTTTTTTTCATGAATCATTCATAAATGTTAAGAGTTTGCTTTTTAGGAGAATTCACAATAAAAATATATTGACACTGTCAAAGATGGACTCAAGCACTATTATTGAACTATACTGTATTTTTTGAGTGATGTGCTTTTGACAAGCGCTGCGCACAGGAGGCCCATTTGTTTTTGTTTTTTTGAAGGGGGCCCAAAATTCCTGGCGGCGCTCCTGAGCGGGCATCTCCAGCACCAAGGCAGTGGAGCTGCCGGCCACGAGAGAAGAATTAACCAGTCCATTGAAACCATTTGTTTGGTCTAGTGAGGGGCAACAGTCCTTTGAGGATCTTAAGTGCCTTCTCAGCTGTAACCCTGTCATGTATGCTCCAAATTTTTCCTCATTGGCTAGAAGCCCCAAATCTAGCGTGGGCGCTTCTTGGGGGCTCCTGATGAAAAAGCAAGTGGCCCCATGTCTCTAGGACAAAGTTGAAAATTCACCCCATAGACTTGCATTGAATTAGGGTTAACAATAAGGCTGAAACTAGGGTTAGGGTTAGGCTTAGCTGAAATTAGGGTTAGGGTTTCGGGGTTCCTCAAGTACTAGAAGCCCCAAATTTGGCGTGGGCGCTTCTTGGGGGCTCCTGATGAAAAAGCAAGTGGCCCCATATCTGTAGGACAAAGTTGAAATTTCACCCCATAGACTTGTATGGCATTAGGGTTAGGGTCCAAGAGTACACATACACATTTTCTTTTGCTTTATTGATTTAAGCTCATCGTCTCCAGCTGCAAAGGTACAGAAAGCTTTCTGTGTTTTGATGTCGTGTGTGAGAAAACATCACTTTTTTCTGTAAACTTGTGTTATCATTGTCCTTCATTGAAAATGACACAATCTTTCATTTCATTGTTCAGATGCCGAACACCAAGGCATTCAGTCGCTCTCTGGCCATGAAACGACGCCTGGAGCAAAAACGGGATTGGACACCTTTTCCACCTCGGAAGGACTTTGAACGTCGTGAGTACTTCCACGTTCATGATTTCATGTTCTGCCTGTGTTGTTATGTTGTATTCCAAATAAATCTTACAAAAACATATTCAGATTTTTCTTTTTTGTCAATTTACACAGGGCGCGGTACTGGTCAGCGACCTGGGTGTGAAGATGGCCCGTTTTGCTCCTGACTGACAAAACAGTGCAAGTTCGTTCTTAAGGCCCAGCAACCAGACAAGAAGGTATGGGTCGTGATTTTGTCAAGCCACGAGTTTCTTTATTTTTCTGTCTTACGAACGCAGTTTCTCTTCCCGCAGAGTGTTCTGGTGGTGGGAGACTCACATCTCTGTCCACTTGTGGATGGTTTTGTGTTCTCGCCCCGGGCAACAACCTTGAACACGGGCTTGTAACAGACTCTTCCCAGGATTTTGCTGCGCTACTGGCAACTGTGTTGGACCGCTGGCCCAAGGTTTGTTTATCTGCTGTGACAAACAAATTTGAACACATGAATGTCATCGCCACTTTGTTTTATCAATATCAAGTAATTCCATGATCCATAGTTCAATAACAAGAATATTCATGAATTTATTTTGCATTTTTATGTTTGTTTGGGTTTTTTTTTTTTTATATACAACTATTTTGTAGGTGTTTGTGCTTGACTTTCCACCTCGCCTGACTGTCAAGCCAGAACTACAAACAGCGCTACGTCAAGTATATCATCGTGTTGCTGCACGCATGGGTGTGTAAAATACATATTTTTGTTGTATTTTTTTCTCTTCAGTGACACTGTGCTAACAGATATTTCTTAGAATTGTGTGATTACATAATTGATTATGTGACACTTCTTCCAGGTTTAACATTTGTGTATATGGCCGATCACCTCCCCCTACGTCAGCTGTACATGGTGGTGTTATGATGGTGTAAGTTTTGCCTTCTTCAGCCTTACTTGCTCTTCATTTGATATGACAAATATGTGTTAACATGTTGTTTTCTGTTTACGTGCACCTCAGGACTGATTTTGGTGGAGCGTCTGCATGCTGCATGCTCCATCAGCTTGCACCCCCTTCACCTAGGCCAGGGGTGTTGTGCCACAACCAATCATCGCCCAGGGTGTCTCCCAGAGTGGTTGTGACAGGTCCTGTCCACATGCCAGTGTATGGACCCGCTCCTGAATGGACTGTTGTTGGACAGGAGGTTGAGGTAACCTGTTCATCCCTCTTTTTTTTTTTTCCCCCAAATCGTGTATTTGTCAAACTGTGCAACTTTTTATTTTAAAAATGAACACTTATCCTAAGTTGACTCTGATTTCCTCTCCTCTTTTTTTTATAGACGGTACCAACAGCTGTTGAGACTGCATTTCACACAGACATCCCGTCCAATCCCGTGTGGTTCAGTGAGGCTGTGCTGCTGGACCACATGGAGACCGTCGTGGAGTCATCTGGCAGGGTTTCCCCAGCTGCCACGGTAACATTCACACAATTATTCATACACTTATCAACTAGGGGTGGGTGAAAAAAAAAATCAAGATTGCAATATATTGTTGTGCTTTCTGTCGCAATAAATAATCGATACACTGACGGCAAATATCAATATTTTTTTCCAAACACCACCTGTCCACCTGTCCCGGGAAAGATAAGATCTCTCCCGGGACACAATTTGTCCCATTTTTTATGGAAAATGACAAAACCTCATTTATTTTCCTTCTGTGGTCTAGATAGGGTTGCCAACCCTCCCGTAAAATACGCGATTGTCCCATATTTGGCAACTAAAAAGCCTGTCCCGTAATGAACTGATGGGGGACGCACTTCACTTTTTCCCGTATATTTTGGGGACGCGGTTATTTATTTCTTTATTTTGTCTGCATCATTTTTTTTTATTGATTTTCAGAATCGGGGCAGTGAAAGGATTTTTTTCCCTCTCTCATCTTCCCGTCGGTTTGTATATCCCAAGTCCCCAAGTTGAGATAAGACAAGTTGCTACTGACTTTACATTACCAGAAAGCACTGTCCTTGTTTACATGAAAGTTATTAATGTTCATGCACTTTAATATGTTTGCTTGTGCAGTGCACGTTTGTTTGTACATTATACAAAGTTTTGGAATAAATGCAAGATCACAGGCATTTTCCTTTTTATGGGTATTTTTTTCTTTTTCAGTCACATATCGTCTGCAAAATTTCGAAGATTTCGAAGATATCGAAGATATCGTGTGTCGTGATGTTGTCATTATCGTGGGCCAAATATCGTCACAGTATCGAATCGTGGGTTAGCCGTATCGCCCCAGCCCTATTATCAACACAAGATCACATATGTACAGTACATGTACAGTTTAATTAGTGTGTTACTTTGTTTATGAATTAATTTCTTTATGTTCTTCCAGATGTCCAGCCTGAGACGTCGATCAGCACGCGTTGCCTCAAAAACCAAAACAAACAAGTGACATGTTGGTATTTGGGATATGTGTATTTCATTGTGTGCATCTTTGTGATAGGACAATAAATGCAGTTCTTTAAACGTTACTTTGTGTCCTTGTATTTGCAGGTGTGGGCAACACGTTCAACTGTCCACATGACTGAGTCTGCCTCCAGCAATGTCACAGCAGTGCAGCAGGTTTGTACTTATTCATTTCCACTTCATCACCTGTGTGTGTTTTCTAGGCTTTACACCGATCTTATCGGCTGTATTGGATCGGCCGATATTTGGCATTTTTTGAAACGTTCATGATCGGGCGTCATGTCATGAATCACCGATCAATGACGTCATGGTCGTGTTGAAAATTTTTTAATCTGTCTCATTTCCTCCAAAGTAGTTTCACAGCATCGACATGTTTATTTGTTTGTATCCGAGTGTTATGTAAATGTATAGATTTGGGTTTCCATTGTTGTCAGTTCCTTTTGTCTGCTGTGTGTCCGTTTGGGCACTAGATGGCGCAGTAGATCCTGTGTTCCCTTTTTTTTGCTTGTTCCAGGTGCGGAAAGGTGATTGGCTGGTGCCAATATTTAAGGAGGAGGACTTCAACACCTCGGTCTCTTTGTCCTTCTCCCAGCTCCCAACCAGAGGCCATGTGCCGCAGCAGCAGCATTCTGTGTTCAGCCATCAATTCTGTTTTGTAATCTATTTCAGTTCCTTTTGTGTCCACGTAGCCCGTAGGGGAGGGAAGCCATTTGTGTTGTGACCCTTTTCTCCTGTGTTTTAGTTAAGGAGGTTAGTTTGACTGTCATTTATTTGATTGTTTTCTTCATAGGTAAGATCCATAAGAGAGCCATTTTGTTTGTTGTTTTGGCCATGCCCTCCCTGACGCCAGTGCAATGATGGTGACGTTTAATAAAAACCATCCTGTGGACGAAGCACCTTTGTCTAATTTGAGAGCTGGGAGAAGGGGGGGAGCCTTTATGTTGTGTCCTGGTTCCCCCTAGGCCGGGGCATAACACCGAGAGCTAATGATTCATGATTCAAAAACCTTCATTTTTGTCTTCGTGCCTCTTCCTGTTTTGAGTACTGTCGCTATGTGACGGACAATAAAGTTTCTTTGAATCTGCAATATATGCAACGCTACAGTACCTCGCGGGGGAACTTTGGCAAAAAATTTCAACACCACAAATTTAATCAGGCACTTGGAAAAGATACACACGGAGGAGCATGTCGAGTTTAAGAAACGCAGCGCGGAGAAAGAAAAAGAAAAGCAAACTCTGAAACGGATGCTAAAGCAAACAACTTTCGACGGTGCTCGTGAGAAGGCAAGGGGTGTACAGAAACAAGTATTTATTGCCCCTAACGTGATCGGATCGGTGATCGGTGATCGGTTTATTTAAACTCACTGATCGGTGATCGGCACAAAAATCGTGATCGTGTAAAGCCTAGTGTTTTCCTTTCTATGTTTATTGGCATAAAATCACATCTTTCTTATTTTAATCAGGTGGAGGCGACGCCACAGATGACCAGAGCTGTGCCCGTGGTTCCTGTGGCTCCCGGTTGCCAGCACCAAGCCAGAGGAGGCCAGCACCGTCCAGGAGGCAACACAGAAGATCAACTAAGCTAAGGAGGCTTTTCTTTCTTCTTCTGTTGCCTCTGACTGCTCCGCTCGTTCTACGCCTCGCACATGTGATTTGTGATCCATCATCAGTTAGTACTAGTGAAGATGCAGTGGCAGATCATGGCACTGGTATTAGATTAGCCAAGGTTCTGCATGGTTCTTTTCATCAAGGCGAAACCGGTCACGGTTTAAAATTCCAGCACCAGCTGGCAACAGTGAGTCACTTCAGAAGAGCAAAACTCCTCACTTTGACATGGATAATTCTGACGTAGAGTTTGTCAGTGCTGTGGCCAATGAAGAGTGTAACTTCTCTCCCCTTGATGTTGATGTTTGTTTAGACCTTTGCAAAAACTTGAAGATTCATTTGGACCGTGCGAGTTTTCCAATTTCTGATTGCAATGGCCCATTAGGTTCGCTGTGTACAAATGAGAATGTAGAGGCTGATGGAAACTGCTTCTTCAGAGCCATCAGTCAAGCTGTGACTGGTTTATAGACACAGAAGTGGAAATTCAGGTTGCAGCAGATTGTTTACGATTAGATGTGTACACTTTTATCGATGGTCATGGGTTGAAGTACAGCTCTTGCAAGAAACAATTCTCACATTGTATATATTTATGGATGTATTTGTTTTATATGGAAGCAGTTACCATAATCCAAATTAAAATAAGAATATAATAACAGAAATGCTTTTTCATTTTAAGAACGAAGCTGCATTATTTGACTCATAATTAAAATGGTTAATAAGTCATTCAATCTGCATTTTCATTTTCTTCTTCAAGACTGCTCATTCTTGTACTTAATTCAAATGAAGGAAAACACATTTGAGATTTAATTTTAAAAACATGCACCAGCAAAGAGTTACCAAAATTCAATATAAAATGTAAAATTCAAAAATGAAAAAGCAATAGCAGAATGCTTTTTCATTTTATGAACAAAGCTGCATTATTTGACTCATAATTAAAATCATTAATAAATATTCCTAAATGCATTTTCATTTTCTTATTCGTGTCACACCTGTTATGACACAATCAAAAAGAAAACTGAGGGCATTGCTTTTTAATTTTCATGGTCCTGCCCTGCACAAGAGTTACCACAACTCGAAAACGAAATCGCAATCTCAAAGTAAGCGCGCGGCGCAGGAAAGTGACGTCAGCAGCTCTCCACCTCCGCTGTGGGTATGGCGGTATGACGCCAAGTGTCATTTGCCTCCTGTTATGTGTAAATTCTAATGTTTGTGAATTTAATAGATGTATATATATACTGTATATTTTAAAAAACAAACAAACAAAAAAAAAAAGGTATAGTGGTATGACACCACTTTGCCATCGTTACTTTTCACGTCATTGAAGTTGCCGGTAATCGAGATTTAAATCGCCGAAAAACGTGGACCACTGACGGATCTCGTTGGTCGGACAGATTTGAGCATGGCGCACATTGACACAATTGTTCAAACCCTGCTGGATTTAGCTTCCCAGGTGGAGTTGAATAGTGTATCTGAATCTGATGCTCGGGACCGAGTTGAGCAGGTATTCTGCCGTCCCAGATACGGACGCAAACAAGGTTGCCCTAGCCAACCTGTTGTCAGTTATGGAACACCTTGATGCACCAGCACAACATCAAAGCTAAAGCTATTTGTTACATGGGTGGAGTAACAGCTGTTCGGCGTCGGCCACCAGTCCATCCGTCGCAGGATGCGATGCAACGGATCATTGCTTCCGTTCGGCGTCGGCCACCAGTCCATCCGACGAAGGATGCGAAGCAACAGATCAATCTGTCGACTGGTGGCAGATGCTGGTGCGAGATCTGTCAGTGGTCCACGTTTTTCGCCGATTTAAATCTCGATTACCGGCAACTTCAATGACGTGAAAGAAGTAACAATGGCAAAGTGGTGTCATACCGTCATACCTTTTTTTTCTTTTTTTTTTTCTTTTTAAATAAGAAAAAAAAATAAAAATAAAAAAAAATAATATATATATATATATATATATATATATATATATATATGTATATATATACGTATCTTTATTAAATTCACAAACATTAGAATTTACACATAACAGGAGGCAAATGACACTTGGCGTCATACCGCCATACCCACAGGTGGAGAGCTGCTGACGTCACTTTCCTGCGCCGCGCGCTTACTTTGAGATTGCGATTTCTTTTTCGAGTTGTGGTAAGTCTTGTGCAGGGCAGGACCACGAAAATTAAAAAGCAATGCCCTCAGTTTTCTTTTTGATTGTGTCATAAAAGGTGCGACACGAATAAAAAAATGAAAATGCATATAGGAATATTTATTAATGATTTTAATTATGAGTCAACTAATGCAGTTTTGTTCTTAAAATGAAAAAGCATTCTGCTATTGCTTTTTCATTTTTGAATTTTACATTTCATATTGAATCTTGGTAACTCTTTGCTGGTGCATGTTTTGAAAATTAAATCTCAAATGTGTTTTCCTTTTTCATTTGAATTAAGTACAAGAATGAGCAGTCTTGAAGAAGAAAATGAAAATGCAGATTGAATGACTTATTAACCATTTTAATTATGAGTCAAATAATGCAGCTTCGTTCTTAAAATTTAAAAGCATTTCTGCTATTGCATTTTTATTTGGATTATGGTAACTACCTGCTTCCATAGTTACACCTGTGTTACAGAATAGTAAATGCTTCAGCAGAGTTTTATGAGGGTGTTTTTTTTTTGTTGTTGAAAGTGAAAATGTTGTTTTGAAAATGACTGCTTACAGGTCCATCTGTTTACTCTAACCAAGCATTCAGAACGAGTTGTCCAACACCGGTTTAATTTTTCAGGAATTGTTGACTTTAAAGAATCACGTTAATGTTCATTAATTCATGGAAGTGAAGAATAATTAAAGTAAATCTTAAAATAACCTTGTGCTTCTGTGTTTCTCAGTGTTTCAACAACATAGTTAAGTTCTTTCACATGGCTACTTTTATTTAACAGCTCTTTGCACACACGACCTTCAGGTCAAAAAGTAAATTCAGTAAATAGCATCACCATAAGGATTGCGTAATAACAGAAACAAAGGAGTGCAGTAAATAACCGATATCCCTGTGTATTTTTAAAAGGAACACTAGAGATTTAACAACACACAAAATAACAGGAGGTTCACAACAATTTAGTGTCCATTCTCTGGATAGGGTCAGGGGGAGGCGCACTGCAGTGGAATAAGTGTCCATCCTGTGGAGAGGGTCGGGTGGTTTAGAGAGATGCAGCGATGGCCTCTCTTAGGTGCAAATACAAGTTCACAGCCTGATACGGATCTGTTGGTGGAGCAAGATGGGACTCAGCCATAAAGATGATACAGAGTTCATAAATATCTGGATTACATTGTACAGCCAGCCGAAAGACACATTCATTTTTGCACAGTTGAATGTGTTCATCTTCAACAGGGGAGAGAAAATCTGTTGTTCGGTCAAGTTCAGGAACAGCATGCGTCACATTAGGCCGACCGCTGGGGACGTTCAGGTTTCTTGATGGCCTGATGTTGTGTGCATTCCACACCTGTGCAGTGTCATCCAACTCATCCTGTAGAAAATGTATACATTTAGGAAGAGCTGTGCCAGCAGAACATAAATAAAACACTAAATTACAGCATTCACACATGAGCAACCCCACCCTCTCCCTCCCTCCCTGTCTCTGTTCATCCCTCCCTCCCCCCCTCTTTCTCCCCATCTCTTATCCTCTCTGCTTCTACCCTTCTGTTCCATCTCTCTCCCCTTCCATCTCTGTTCCTTTCCCTTTTCTACCCCTTCTCTTTAGCATTCTTTTTCCTTTCCTCCCGTCTCTGTCTGTCTGTCTTCCCAACACCCCCTTTCCCGTTTCTGTCCTCCCTCCCCTCTCTCTCACTCACATACACATGCGCACAAAATGAAAATAAAACATTATTCATGAACTCACCTGTATGGAGGCCCATACAACAAAACTGCAGGAGACTTTTGTCCAGAAACTCGCCATCAAAATGCCCGTTGTCTCTGAGGTCTGATAACAAGGCTAACCAGAACTCCATGCGCTGGCCACACAGGAAACCCCACCAATATTCAATTATTTGATTGGCGGTGCTGGCCCCCTCCAAGTAACTATCGAGGGTGTCGTCTGGTTGAATAGGGACGAGGAAACGCTGGAAGCCTCTAACATGGCCATTTTCGGTTCCAAGGTCGCCTCGAACAACTCTAGGGCACCCCCCAAAACGCTGTACCGCTTCTATGTAGCAACCGCCAATTACTTTTGGGTCACTACTTGTTGTGCAAGCATTGAGCCAGATTGTTTTTCTTGAAAAGCCATCGATACATCCATTCACACAAATACCATATGGCTTCAGTTCATCATATGAGTCCAGGTGCCAGATGAAGTTGAGAAGTTTGAGAAGTAATTCCTCCGTCTGAGACGCCCCGCTTGCCTTAATGACACTCCTCTTGGATCCAGCTCCTTCAGAACCAAACGCACAGACTCTTTTCTCATACGCAGTCCATTTTCTCTGCATTTAGCATTCATCCACCTGTACCCGTGAAGCTGCCCAGGGTAATGTAGCTGGTTGCTAATGGATTCAAACAGGATCGCCAGGTCGGAATAGGCTTTGCGTGGCACGAGTCCCCTTGGAATGTACAGCTGCATCCCACTCTAGACTCATCAAACCCGACAAAGAAAACAAATCCTGAGTCACTAAATATTAAGAAGATGATTAAAAGGATTGGTATGTTTGATGTATGGAGGGATTTTCATCCATCCACTAAACAATTGACTTTTTACTCTCACCCTCATTCAGTTTACTCGAGGATCGATTATTTCTTTATGTTCAGAACAGACAGACACAGGGTTTTAGATTGTAGAATTGGTGTTAGCGACATATCAGATCACTCAGGTGTATATGTGAAAATAAATGTAGGTCACCCACACAAAAACACTATTTGGAGACTCAACACCTCCCTATTAAATGACACCCGATTTGAAGATTACATTAGGAAAGAAATGAAGGAATATACAGACCTTAACGGTAGCACAGTAACGTCACAGAGTATTTTATGGGATGCTGGAAAAGCAGTATTGCGTGGGAAGATTATAAGTTGGGCATCACAAAGGAAAAAAGAAAAACTTAAACACCTTAACGACTTGACAAGTAAATTAGATTCACTGGAACAGAAGCATGTAGAGACTAACGACCCCACCTTATTGGAACAAATAACCATAGTAAAATCAGAACTAAATAAGAAACTGAACGACCAGGAGGAACTTACACTTAAGTATATCAAACAAACCCACTATGAAAATGGACCCCGTGCTAAAAAACTCTTAGCCTGGAGACTTAAAAAACAACAGTCTGGAAGATCCATATATAAAGTAAAGGACCCGGTCACCAACCAGATGTGTTATAAGCCAGAAGCAGAAGTCTTTTGAATCATACTACAGGAATTTATACACTCAACCCGAATTAGCAGAAGCCGTAACAGTCAATCAGTTTTTTGAAATCCCTAGACCTGCCATCTATTGTCATAGAACAAAATAAGTGCTTAACTACAGGGATTACAAATGCAGAGGTCGACAAGGCAATTTCTAAACTGAAAACAAGCAAAGCAGCCGGGGGAGATGGACTACCAGCAGAATGGTATAAGACTTTTAGGGACTCTGTGACCCCACTGCTATTTATTAAATTGTTTTAACTATGTCTTAAAAGGTGGCGAGACCCCACCATCTTGGAAACAGGCCATATTATCTGTAATACTGAAACCATGGAAAGATAGGACAGATTGCAGCTCATACAGACCTATCTCAGTTTTAAACACTGATTATAAAATTTTCACTTCAATTATTGTCAACACACTAGAAAATATTATCCCTGACCTAATTGACACGGACCAGACAGGTTTTGTTAAAAATAGATAAACACAAGACAATGTTAGGCGAGCTATACATCTGTTACATATAATGAGCAAAGGAAACACAATGTCCTTAGCAATTAGCTTTGACACAGAAAAAGCTTTTGACTCTGTTCTATGGGAATTTTTATACCTGGTCCTGCAACGTTTTGGCTTTAACAATACAGTTATAAAATGTTTAAAATCTAAATATAATTCACCTGTGGCCCGGATCAGAATAAATGGCAGTCTTTCAGGTACAATCCGTTTGGAGAGGGGTTGCTGACAGGGCTGCCCACTGAGCCCCATCTTGTTTGCTCTATCTATAGAGCTACTTGTTCAAAAGATTAGGGAAGACCCAGAAATCACGGGAATACTATTCAAGGGGAAAGAATATAAGACATGTTTATATGCCGATGACATCCTGGTGACTTTATCCGACCCGGATACCAGTCTCCCTAAATGAATGCCCTCCTTCGACCAATGTGGTTCATATTCGGGATACAAATTGAACATAGAGAAAACTCAAACTCTTACTTTGAATTACATACCTCAAGAAAACATACGTAAGTCCTTTAAATTTAAATGGAAAACCAGAATTTTGAAATACCTAGGTCTTCATATTCCCAAGACCCCCAAAGATTTATATAGTGTAAACTACGGTAGCATCACAACCAAAATTAAAAATGATCTGGACAGTTGGACCCCCCTAGTACTTGATTTTTACAACCGAATAGATACTTAAAAAATGGTTATTTTACCACAATTGTTATTTCTACTCCAATCGCTACCTGTAGAAATACCCAATAAGAAATTCAGTGAATGGAATCGGATCATTTCTAGATTCATATGGCAGAACAAGAAACCAAGGGTACGCCACAAAACATTACACTTAACAGGGAGGGATGTCACTCCCATGCTTGGAGGACTACTATAAAGCAGCACAACTGCAGTATATAGTCTACTGGTGCAGGGCGGGTTATCACTTTAATAAAAATATCAAATTCTAATAAAAAAAAAAAGGGTGACACAGACCTCATCGATATTCTAATAAGTGCATATAAAGGTAAAATTCATAATAAAGTGGTCTCCAGAATATACTCCTGCCTACAATCACACAAAAAGACATCAACATTATATGTCAAAAGTGCCTGGGAGAAAGAAGCAAATATAATCTTAACAGAAGACCACTGCTTTAATCTCTTAAACCCTATGTATGGAGAGTGAGGAGAGTTGTTTGGGAAGCGTTAGTAAGAGCCAAAAAATGGACAGTGGGACAATGGAAAACGAAATGTTTTACATAGAATTATGTAAAACATTTCGTAGAAGTGTGTAGAATTACATAAAACACAAAACTGATTCGGAGGGAGTCAAAAAAGCATTTCATCAATGGCGAGTGAGTTTTATTTTCTCAACACACAGCGCCTATTCAAAGTTCAGTAGATCAAGTTAAAATATGACTCAGAGTCGCTTGTTCTTTTCAGCTTTTTTTTAATTTTTTTATCATTCTTATTATTGATATTTCTTTTGTAAAAGCCATCCGTTCTGCTCTTCATTGATTGTTGTGTAAAAATATGTAAGTAACCCTTTTCAATGTATAGCTTTTATATAGCTAATGGTCTTACAGGTAATATTTTGATGAATATTTAGGACCTCCCTTCAGTAGTGCAATGGAACTTTGTTCTATGCTCGCAATTAGTTGTTCATGTCGACCTATGTTTGCAACATTTTAATGCAGTTCCATTTACTGAAGCTTCAGTGTCAATGTACCATTTTAGCTATTCTATGTGAAAAGGATGTTGTGTTTTTTCCTGCTGCAATAGATGATCAGTTGTTTTTCAACTGGAAAGGAAAGCCCTGACCGGTGGTGATGGACCAGAAGCACCTGCGAGACATCCTTCATGAGTGCCACAATAATGCTGGTCACTTGGGCACAAGGAGAACCCTGGAAAAGGTTCTGGCATCGTGTCATTGGGGGACTTTGTGCGAGGATGTTAAAAAATGGGTGAGAGCTCTTGACTGAGTTATTAATGAATGGATGACAGAAGACTTTCTTAATAAAGTCACAAGGAGTAGGCATTTTTCACCGTTTGCTCTCTGGTTCTGGTGAACTCCCAAGGAAAAAAAACCCACAAAACAATCAGTCAAGTATTTAAGCGAGTCATGTGCTAAATCACATATTGCTTTAAAAGTGCAGTATACAGTGGTGTCTAAGAATTGAAATGATTGTCATAGTCTACACAACAGCTTGTTTTAAAGGTTGAGGAGTGTCCCCAATATCAGCGCAGCAACAAGATCAAGACAGCTGCACCTGTGTTGCATCCAGTTGTGGTGAAGGAGGCATGGAGCATTCTTGGAATGGATCTAACTCAGGGGTGTCCAAACTGTTTTCACTGAGGGCCACATACATAAAAAAATATAGGAGGGGCTGGGCCACTTACTAGAAATTAGGTATACAGCCCTAACTTTAGTGTTTTAAAGTTAGAAAAATCAATTAAAAGTGGTCAAATATGTTATACTGTTGAATATAATTAAAGACAAAACTGCCTTCATCACAGCTTTCCATAAATGGATCTTTATTGATTTATTCAGAAAAAAGCTTTGGTAGCTCATTCTCAGAACAGCAGCCTCAGATTTCTTCTTAGACATAAGATTTACAGTACAGAGAAAAAACAATAAAGGGAAAAATGGGACGGGTAAATTTCAAGCTTGTTATTTAAGTTATTAGGCTTAGCAACACAGCTATTAACGTTCGTTTGAAACGGTTGTCAACATTAACAGACTGAACTGGACTTAATAACAGGAGTGCTGCATTATTCTGGTGAGTGTCAGCTGCGCTGGGTGTGTAAACCGGGCCATCCAGCTGCGGTGCTGATCCGACACCACTCGTGTCAAAAATCCGGACAAATGTCACTTGATCAAGGAGGAAATCTGCATCAGATGAGATCAGCTGACTTTGCGTGTGCAGTGTGTATGCTGTGCACAGCGGTGTGCACTCTGTGTTAACAAGAAAAACGCATCTAAGAAAGTGGTGCGCAAAAGCAGGGTAGTGACAGAATTAATGCGCATTATTGATATTTGTCGCGTGTGTACCTGCACATGCATGCTTATTAACACACGGGTACTGTGGAATATATTTTTTACTCACTTAAAGTGGGAACTGCATTGCACTCAGTGTTGAGCAGCTCCCCCTGGTGTTTAACTGAAGAAGTGCAATACACTCAGGCACATGTTGAAGTGCGGGCCATACTCTATTCTATTTATAACATTTGTTGCGGGCCAATTAAAAATGGACTGCGGGCCGCAGTTGGCACGTGGGCCGTAGTTTGGACACCCCTGCTCTAAAGCATCGTATTAAGGGGACAGTGTCATTGTATGGGCATTGCATATGACAATGTCCATTGTTTGTATGACTAATTTCCTGTACTACTGTGCTAAGGTGGTAGGCCAAGTGCTAAATCTGGCCTCCAACATGCTTTTTACTCTTTCACAGATGACATACTCATCATTTCGGTTCTGAACAGTATTTATTGACTGAAAAACAGGACCCTGTTTACTTGTGTACAAGCAGAGTAGTCAAGAAAGTTGTAATCATTTACATGTCCATTCTACAGTGTAACACTGGACGTGTTTACGTTTGACTATCTCCTTTAATACAAAACCACCACAAATGTGTTAATGACTTTTATAATTTCCTTTATATAATATACAAACGTATTAGTATGATCCAGGGAAAATTCCATGTTTGTTTGCGAAACTCATTGGAAGAATGAAGAAAATCTGTTTGATTGTTATTGTCATGAACATGAATCACAAAACATATTTTGTTTTTTGTTTTTGTTTTTTTCATGTGTCACTTTAACAGAGACAACACCATCTGTAATTACTATGTTTGGTTGCATTTCCCTGGCAGGCAAAGATAGATGGAAGAGACATCCTTCTGGGTGGAAAATGGGACTGGCTTGTCTGTGGATGGTGGAGACTCGCTGGGCTCATCAATCCATCCATCCATTCACCTTGTTCGTCTCATCTTGACTGCAGCACGCCACTGTGGAGGCTTGACATAACACACATTAGATTAATAACAGAAAAGCAAAATGTGACTTATGGTGTATTATTTAGTGTGCTTCAGTTGTAATTCTCATAATAATGACTGTTTTGCTGGCTTCACACAATATATATAATTGGCCTGTCTTAGTTAAAAGCCCACTCACCACGACAAGGTGAAGGCCAAGAGTGGGAACACAAACACAGACCAGAAACGAACAGGACAAATCCAGACAAGACTACAAAAAACACAAACACAAATATCAATCACTTTGACCACTATCTTTTTTCACAAAAACTTTTATTTCTTTACAAATTGAACCTTAGATTGTGTCACAACAAACTAAATAAACCCTTGAAACAGCCAACAAAACATGAAACAACAACACTTCATCAATATTATAATGAGTATCCTCATTGTATGTCCTTGTATGGTTCAATGCTGACACAATAAAATAAAAATGAAAAATAAAGACAATGTCTCTTTTTTGGCACGACTGATTGTAGTAGACTATAGCTCTTATACTTAGCCTGACAGTTTGTGCAATGAATTATATTATATCCTAAAACAAGACTAAATAGCCCATAGTTTAAAAATATGTTCAATAGTAAGTGTTCAGTGGGTCAGATGTCAAATGTGATCTATTTAAAATGTAGAATAGATGAGCTAAATAACACATATATAATACACATTGATGGGAATTGAACCATCGCCTCAGTCTTGCAAGTCCAAGATTGTCATAATGTACCACAAACCTAAATCACACTCCCTTTTTTCATCTAAGCTGTTTGAGTAGCGTTAGCACACCGTGATTCCTCATCAACTACAGGCCTACACTTCAAATAATTATGAGAAAAATCCAACGTAAAGAGAGCACTTCCATTAGGAAATAGTCAACATGAAATTTCGTCTTCTACTGACACCTGCTGGTCAAATTGAATAGTTGCAAATATTGTGAACAAGTTGTCATCTAATTCTAATCCTAAACAATATGGCCATTCCAAGTGAAGTATGAAGACAATTAATCAGGTTTGTACTGCTTGATTGAACACATTCATCCCGTTCCAGTGCACTAAAACCCACTTCCCTTCAGGACCGTGTCAGCGAAGCCAAAACTTCCTTGAGTGACGCTGTTTCCCAGCATGCAATGCGAGCTAGCGATTCAAAATACTATTTCATCACAAACATGGATGTAAAAAATAAAAAGGGAAAAGGGGAAAAATGAAACTTCAGGAACACCAACCATTGCAATACAAGCAGAACTGGGCCGAAGTTTTATATTATGTACACCATAATACAGCCTTCTGGTGGACAAGCCATACTATTTAATCCGTGTCCTCCTATGGCTCTTCCGTGGGTGGAAGCTCATCGTAGAGGTCACGTGCTGGTTGCGCGTTACTCCAGCGATCACCTCAGGGAAGGTCTGAGACAAGGTCGTTGACCTTGCAGGTTATCTGATTCAGGTGAACATATGGAAAACATGGGTCAATGTGGTCAGTCTTAACAAGAGAAGCTTACTGGCGAAAATAATGTACTACAAGTGAATGTCACACTTTCTCTTTGTTTTGTATGTGGTCAGTCTTAACAAGAGAAGCTTATTGGCGAAAATAATGTACTACAAGTGGATGTCACACTTTCTTTTTGTTTTGTATGAGCATTTAAAAACAACAACATAATAATATGGATTTTGACCATGTATGTTTTGGAGTTCATTGAAAGAGGTTTATTTATATATATATATATATATATATATATATATATATATATATGTATATATATATATATATATATATATATATATACATATATATATATATATATATATATATATATACATATACATATATATACATATACATATACATATATATATATACATATATATACATATATATATACATACATATACATATATATATATATATATATATACATACACACATATATATATATATATATATATATATATATATATATATATACATATATATGTGCGTGTGTTTGTGTGTGTGTGTAACTTTAACTAACTTATCTATTTCTATCCATCTATCAAACGTACTATCTAGGGATCTAGATAGTACGTAAATCAGCCCAGCTGATTTAGTGTTCGGTGAGAGGACCCTCACGTCTGTTAAGGGGTAAGTGGCTTTCCAATGTTAAATGAGTCGAGAATAATGTGTTAGATTACGTCTTTTTTTTTTTTCGTGAATGCTTGCATCGTGCTTGTGAAATTGCTCACAAAACTCTTGTCGCCAGCCAGTCTAAAATGAAGCGGCAGTTTGACAAGAAAGCTGTGGCTCGAGTTTTTGAGACAGGCGACCGAGTGTTGGTATTGTTGCCGTTACCCGGTTCCCGTTTGCAGGCTGGTTTTTCTGGTCCGTATGTCGTGGAGCGCAAACTTTCCGTTACAGATTATGTAGTGCACACTCCTGATAGAAAACGATCGTCCCGCGTCTGCCACGTCAAAATGTTGAAAAGTTCCGCCCGGTTCACACTGGACGTGGAAGCGCCGCGAAGCGCCGCGAAGCGCCGAGCGCTTCCATTCAGCGCCCATGTTAATCAATCAGTGTGTTTACATGCAGAGCTTAATCGGACTAAGCAATAATTCGGTTTTCTCGTCCAATCGGAGTTCTCAGCTTGGTCCCCGTATCCATGCAGCTGAGAAATTCAAATTATTGACGGGAACGTGTCCTCCTCACAACACTAGGGGGTGGAGTGAGTCTTTTCAGCCGGTCAGCTGCTTTCAGTTGACATATTAAATCTATTATGAGATGGAACGATAGTTCATAATGTACGTGTTACTTGCTTTGCAGATAAGGTGTACCCTATTTCTTGTGCTCCTGGTTATTTTAAAAGGCAGACAAGAACGTTGTTTGCTGTTGGAGGGCTACAACAACACTTCGATGCTACGCTTTGTGCCGTCGCTACGGACCCCAAACTCTCGTTCTTGTTGGATTCGGGTGTGTGTCTGTATTCGATTATCATGATGTTGTTTTTTTTAAATGCTCATACAAAACAAAAATAAAGTGTGACATTCACTTGTAGTACATTATTTTTGCCAGCAAGCTTCTCTTGTTACAACTGACCATCGACCCATATTTTCCATATACTCAACTGAATCAGATACCCTGCAGATCCCCTGCAAGGGCCCCGAGGTGATCGGTGGAGTGACGCGCAACCAGCACGTGACCTCTACGATGAGCTTCGACCCACGGAAGTGCCATAGGAAGACACGGATTAAATAGTATAGCTTGTCCACCAGAAGGCTGTATTATGGTGTACATAATATAAAACTTCGGCCCAGTTCTGCTTGTATTGCAATGGTTGGTGTTCCTGAAGTTTCATTTTTCGTCCCTTTTTATTTTTTACATCCATGTTTGTGATGAAATAGTATTGTGAAATCGCTAGCTCGCATTGCATGCTGGGAAACAGCGTCACTCAAGGAAGTTTTGGCTTCGCTGACACGGTCCTGAAGGGAAGTGGGTTTTAGTGCACTGGAACGGGATGAATGTGTTCAATCAAGCAGTACAAACCTGATTAATTGTCTTAATACTTGACTTGGAATGGCCATATTGTTTAGGATTAGAATTAGATGACAACTTGTTCACAATATTTGCAACTATTCAATTTGACCAGCAGGTGTCAGTAGAAGACGAAATTTCATGTTGACTATTTCCTAATGGAAGTGCTCTCTTTACGTTGGATTTTTCTCATAATTATTTGAAGTGTAGGCCTGTATCTGCACACAATTTGGAATTCGTCCCAGCGCCCTGAGCTGTAAATTTGGACGGTGTAAAATGAAAATGGCCATCTGCAGCAGAATGAAAGTGAGATTGCATTGTCCAGGTAGGAGGACAGCAGTCAGTCATGTTTCACCTCCAGTCAACACGCAGTGGTTCACATGAAGGTCCAAGAGGCCTACAGACCTACACTGAGTCTGGACGTGGCAGTACAGTTGGATCATTGTCTTTGTTGTGTTGTTTGGTCATTGTGATCCAATGTAATGTGAGAGAAGGACGAGTGCAGTTATATTGGAGTGAGTTTTTTTAGAGTGTAATAGAAGTTATAATGCAGAGTCTTTTTTTATGAAATGTTCTATCACCTGGCATTCATCCATCCATCCATCCATCCATCCATCCATCTTCTACTGCCGTATCCGGAGTCAGGTCTCGGGGGCAGCAGCCTCAGCAGAGACCCCCAGACTTCCCTGGACCCAGTCACCTCCTCCAGTTCCACCAGTGGGACCCCAAGGCTTCCCAGTCCAGCCCAGAGACCGGGTCAGCACCACTCTGACTCCCCGAGTCCCTGCTGCTCAGGTGAGGCTTCAAAGATCTGGCTGCACCTGATTGGACGGTCGTGGAGGATCTCCTTGGTCTTCTTGGTCTTCTTGGTCTCCAGCTGTTTGACCTCATGCTCTCTGTTGACCTCCTCACTCAGTCCCTCAGTGATGTAGAGCTCAGTGTAGATGCTGTTGAGGAGAGTTTGACTTCTTGCTTCTTCACCTTCAGTCACACGTTCACATTTCCTCTCCAGACTGATCTTCTGCTGCTGTAGAAGCTCCTGCAGACCACCAACCTCTGGAGCTGAGAGAAGGTTGGAGAAGAAAACATCAGTGTGACAGTGTCATCATTTTCTGTCCACGACTTGAAGCTGAAAGCATCCAAACTCCATTTTTCAGCTGATGTGGTGAAGCTGCTGTTGTCTGACTGTTTGCTCTAAATGTCCTCCAGTGGATCTTCTCACTGGAGGTCCTGACCACGGTTATAATAGTTAATGAAAACAAACAAAATAACAAAAACTTAAATTGAAAAAAACAATTGTCACGTTCCCAGGGGTTAGGATTTTGGTACCTGCCTCGTTGGGGTTCGAAGCGAGCAGAGCTGAGACCATAAGGGTGACGTAGCAACGTTCAGGACACTGATTGGCCAAAGGCAGTCTTTCACGAAAGACTAAAACCGCCATTTTTAAATGCCTCACGTGTGGATTTTTACATTAACACGTATTAAAAACTGAAAAGCTTATGAAACTGTACCATGGGTGAACAAAGAACTACAGACGTTTCTGTTCTCTGTGGCCGAAGAAAAAGCACAATGCAGACAGTTGTGCAGAAAGTTTAGTGTTAGCTAAAATATCGGGCACACAGACGTACTTATTATGTATACATTTCTTTCCATTGTAACAGGTCACTACAAGATCTGCAATCCATTACCTAGAATTGGTTTTCCTTAAACTGATGTACAGGATTACTAATCTGACTTTGATGGGCAAATTTGACAACAGAATACAATTATGAAGCACTAAAACACAGGACCACAAAACAATTAAATGCATGATGAAATAATGATATGCTTTGTTAAATGAAATAAAATGGCATTTTCAACTAAGTAATAAAATAGTCGGTGGTGCAGTGGTTAGCGCTGCCGCCTCACAGCAAGAAGGTCGTGGGTTCGATTCCGGGGCCTGTACCTGGGACCTTTCTGTGTGGAGTTTGCATGTTCTCCCTGTGTCTGCGTGGGTTCTCTCCGGGTTCTCCGGCTTCCTCCCACACTCCAAAAACATGCACGTGAGGTCAATTGAACGTTCTAAATTGTCTGTAGGTGTGCATGTGAGTGTGAATGGTTGTTTGTCTCTATGTGGCCCTGCGATGAACTGGCGACTTGTCCAGGGTGTCACCCTGCCTTCGCCCTAAGACAGCTGGGATAGGCTCCAGCAGACCCCCGTGACCCTGAATAGGAATAAGCGGGTATAGGAGATGAATGAATGAAATCTTTATTGAATGAATGACACATTTTATCTCACTCGTGGTTTATGTAATTATTATTTTTTGCTCCATAGCTTTCATGATTCAGCATTACATGTTAAGCGTGATGAATTGCATGAAAAGAGAGAGCACTCGCTGATAAATTAACATGGTGTGCTGTTTAATTCCATGAGGACGACAAAATATTTGCAAATTTGTGTTAGCTACACACATCGACAGGTGCAAGAGAAAGGGAGGAACTTTCAGGGAGGAACTTTCAAGATCGTTGAGTTTTTATTTTTTATTTTTTTAGTTCTGATGAAATAAATAGACCAATCATTTCATTACTTTCTCTGCTTTCCAAAGAGAGTTGCTTCAAAGAATTATCATTTATTATTCAGTGGCACATTGCTCACTTGTTTAACACACAAATAATAGTATATTATTATAATAATACTATTGTATTAATATGATAATAATAATAATAATAATAATAATAATAATAATAATAATAATAATAATAATAATAATAATCATCATCATCATCATCACCATTATTATTCATAAAATTTCGAAACAACAATCGTCAGTTGTTCCGTAAAAAAAATACATTAATTTCCATGTTGAATTTTGTACGGTTTGTGAGCGCGCACGACTGTCAGTGACGGTCTCCACACTGACACAACTGCGCATGCTCTATTATCCCATCAATGTGGAAGTCAAAAAGTTTTTGGGAGCCATGCGCTGGGTGAGCAACTTCATTGAAAGGAATGGGAGGCCATCTTGGACTCTGGGGGCTTGCCGCACTGTCACGCAGGTTGTGACGTTGCGGGCCGGCGACGCACAGGTATGACGTGAATGATTGACAGCTACCATTCGTTCCCGTTAGCGAGAGGATTAAAAACAAACAGACACCATAATGGCATCAAAAAGGAGTTATCCCAGCGGTGCGGACAAACGGAAGGAAAAGAAAACTGATCAAGAAAAACTTGCAAAAGGGAAAGGTAAGTTATTTGTTTGTGATGTGGGCTGGAGAGGTGGAGGTGAAACGCTGTTGTCCCCCCCCCCCCCAAGTTTGTTTATTTGTCCTGCTAGCCAGCTAGCTAGCTAGCGTCGGATAAATGTTAGCTGGCTGGCTAATATTTGTTCGTCATGAATCAGCGTTTTTGTTTGTTTTATGAAAGTTGACCATATCCTGCCATGTTGGCCTATCCTGCCATGGGAATGAGTGATTGACTCCACACCCGTATATTCACATTCTAACAGGGAGGGCAGGAGGGAGGGCATGTTGTAGTTGTTGTTGTAGTCAGTCCCCTGTTATTGTTCAGTGGAAGTTGTCTCTCACATATTTGACTCTTAATGTTATTTTAGCCTTAACTTAGGATGAATTTACTAAGCTTAGTTTGTATTTTGTAGGCCCTTAATTAGAAATGTGCTAAGCTGATAAGTGTGGGACAAAACTAAGGCAATTAAGCATTATTTTGATTGTTGGTTTGCTTTTTAGTGTTGCACTTGTTGGTTTGTTGGATTTTCTTATTTAAAGTAAGCATTGTTTTTATGAATACTCAATCTGTTGTATTTATTGACATATAGCGGATTCTTTTCCTAGTATTATAGTGTTTGTTTGTTTTTAAATCAGTTTAACTTGCCTGAGTTGCTCAACTGAAGATGTTTAATTTTACCTGTAGCCTGTTTTGCTCACGAGGTGTAATAGATTGTGGAATCTTAGTAGACCTTAGACTCACGCTGCTGAGAGTGGCAGAGATCAGCTCTGATGACCATGGTGCTTGTAAATAAGGCAAATGCGCCATCTAGTGGGATGCAGCATGTTTATTCGTGTTGGAGCAATGACAAGTACGACTAACAAAACAAAAGATGCACAGGGTAAAAAAAAATAATCATAAACTCAAGCCCAACAAAGATAACAGATGGGCATAACTGTAACATTACATAGTAATGATTACTAGTACTACCAAAATTTCTATATTTTATTTTTCAACTCCAACTTGAACTATTCATCCCCTTTTTTCAGCAGCCATTAAGACAAAAGGATGACACTTATGCATTGCATGAAACTGTGATGCACAAAATCAATTAAATTAAATCAAAACAATAAATAAAGTGTGCATTAAACAGGGGGCAGTGCAATACAGTACAGGACTCAAATGATATAGTGCAGTTAGGCAGTATAGCCTATAACAGCTGTTTAGCATCCATAGTAATCCACAGTCAGTGCCATAATCATCCAGTCAGTGTCATATTCATCCATAGTCAGTATAATATATATGATATCGCGCAGACCCTCGTCCTCCACCACATTAATTGGCCTGCAAGCCGTAGCCACACCCATTTAGCCCCCGCTGTTGAAAGTTGGCGTGTGGTGGACGCGGCCAGTGGTCTCCGTGCCACACCATCCAACGTGGTTTGCTTTACCTCAGAAGGGGGCGGAGGGCTCTCCGAGTCAGCTGTATGCTTCGCAGACAAGTGAAACGTAAGACTGCTCGTACTCCGGTGGAAACTAAATACAGCTTTACAGTAAATGCATATCACTTTTGTCCTGTCAAGACTGCCATCTGGCAGGGTTTTGAAGTGGAACTTTCCATTTACAATTGACGCCTTATCCATGTTAGTCCTTCCTAGTGCTCATCTACGCTCAGTGTCTTTTTCTTTTTTTTTGTTGTGCTTACAAGCCGGCTGCAAGCGTATGACTGTGTGCTGTGAGTCAATTCATTTCCCGTTTCCACAATCTACGGAACGGCCAAAGGTTCAAAAAGCACCGTGTGCGTTAATCGCGATGAAAAAAATTGTCGGCGATAAAGCGACGTTGACACCCTTACTTTTTATATGAAGAAACCGATCAAATTTTTCCAAACAATTGTTCACCACTTCTTTGAACTTGTGGATGAATGCTGTGCATCCCACATGGAACGCCAACCTTCCTCTGATATTTTCATGCTTAGTTTTTTCTGCCATTTGGCTTTGATGTATCCTGCGTTTGTTGCTGTTCTGTTTCTGAAGGCCCTGATAGATTTTAGAAATGATTTTTCTCTTCATGTTTTTACAGGCTGCGATCAGAATATCTATCACTATATTGCCCTCTCCAGATGATGTTGGTTTGATTCTTTTATCATAGTAATCTCTTAATTGCATGTATCGAAAGAAATCTTTGTTTCCTCGTCCAAATTCCTTTTTCAACTCTCCAAAACTTTTTAAAACCCTTGTGAACGAGTGTGCATACTGCAGTTATACTCCTATCCCACCATCGTCTGTACTCAATGTCTGTGGTTCCTGGTTCAAATCTGGGATCAAGAGAAGGCCACATTAGTAGTTTCCCTCCATATGGTTTTCTTTTACCATCTTACTCCAGATAGTCGGTGTGTGCTTAATAATTTAATTTTGGCTTTGTTGAGCTGATTTAGTTCTTATGTCTCCTACTAATGCCAGTGTGAGAGTCGTTTCTCTGCCGGCCTCTATCTATTTCCATCGTGCCTGATATTGAGGGCAGCACGTACACATGTAACTTGTTGCCTGTGTATTTACCATAGGTTTCTATTATCAACATCAAATGAGGTAATGTTCTGTCCGGGTCTTGGAGAACCAAAATAATATCATCAGCAAAAAGCCCTGTTAGATGTCCCTGCTCTCCTATATGTATTCCTTTTAGATTTTTACTTTGTCTGATCATTTGTGCCAGCAGCTCAATGAACATAGCAAACAATGTAGCGCTAAGGCAACATCCTTGACTGGTCCGTCCCTGTGTCTGGGAACTGGCGCTGGATCGTACACGGTGGGGTCACATGCCTGGGGTGGGGCTGCGCGGCCGGCGGCTACCGCTCCTGTGTGCCCGGGTGGCGCCTTCTGCCCCACCTTCGCCCTCCGTCTCCCTGGTCGCTGCCGCTGCCCCGGGGCCCTCGGGCGGTGGGGGGTGGCCCCCCTTTGGCTCCTGGATCCCTGTGGTGTCCCCGGCCCCGATGTCGCTGAGGGGGCGTCCTAACCGGGAGTCCCCCCTGGTCACATAATGGGTGTATTTATTTATTTTATTTTATTTTATTTTATTTTATTTTATTTTATTTTTATTTTTATTTTTATTTACTTATTTATATATTTATTTTTCCTTCTGTTTTGGGGATTTGCCTTCTGGCCGGGCACCGCGGGGGACTCGATTTGGGCAGCGACCGGGTCCCTGGTGGGCCTCCCCCCGGTGCGGTCTCCTCGCCCTTGCATGGGGCACCGACTGCACCCTCGTTGGCGAGGACCTGGCCCCCACGCAGCCAACGACCCACTGACATTATCACTAGGGCTTTGGATGAGGGTCTCCATCGGCCGGCCACCGCTCCATCCGAGACCCTCTCCAATTTTAATAACATTATAGACACTTAGGGCCTGGGGGGGGGGTTCGTGCACTGCGGCCGCCGCCCTGCTCAGCAGCAGTGTGGTTGCCCCAGGGCCTTACCACCCCTCCATTTTAAACGCACTATAGTTCAACACACCAGCAAGTGCACATATACACACACTGACACTCCTACACACAGTGGGGTCGGCCTGCTAGTGGGGGCTGGACCCGACATCTTTCCCACCCTGGATGGGCCCTGTGCAGTCCGGTGCCCCCGAGGTGCGAGACCGGCTGGGCTTATGGGGACCTTGCCACTTGTGGCGGGGTCCCCCTTCCCCCAATCCCGGGACCGGGCCGCTGCCCGGGTGGTCCCCTTGCGCCGCTCGGGGGCGGGTGGGCGGCGACGACCTGAGACACGGGGGTCTGACAATGGTGGGCGGGGGCCCACGGATTGAGTATTTAATTTTATCTTTTTTTTTAATTATTTATCTTCTTCTTTTTTCTTTTACAGGACACAGGGGGAACCAGGGGGGACTCTCGCTCGGGGGCCCGCTTTGCCGGCGTTGGGGGCGGGGGTACGGCTGTGGCCCCGGGGGCCGGGGGGGGGCTGTCCCCTGGTGCCGGGGGGTCCCGGGGCGGTGGGGGTGGCTGGGGGGTGTGGGGGGTGGAGGGGGCCGGTTGATGCGCCATACTGGGTCCGTAGGGGGGGGGCCTCTGGGTGCCCGGGCCTGCCCTGGGTACCGATCCTCCCGGTGGGTGAAGGGGCTGGGTCCTGTCATGGGGATGAGTCTGGTCTCGCTTGCCCTGGGGGGCCCCCGTCCGGGGGCCGGGCTCTGCTGCCTGTCCGCCCTGGGTGGTGTCCCTTCTCCTTGGGGTATCTGCCTCCCTGTCATCCTGCCCTGGCTCCTCGTGGGGCGGGTGCCCTCCGGCCCGGGGGCCTGCTGCTCCGGGCCTCTTCCTGGCCGGCTTTGCGGCGGGTATGCCGTGTCCGGGGCCCCCCCCCCGGCTCGTCGCTGGCGTGGGGTGGTTGCGGCCTCGGAGACCGCACTAATTGGCAGCCTACTTCCAGTGACGTACTTAAACACACCCACCCCCACATTCAGGTACACACACCACCACATCCATACACACACTACCACATCCATACACACACACACACACACACACACACACACACACACACACACACACACGTATACACAGATGCAAACATGCACATACACACAAGTATACACAGATGCAAACATGCACATACACACAAGTATACACACATGCAAATATACACACACACCCGCACACACGCACACACACACACAAATATTCACAAGCGCAGGTACACTGTTGTACACTATTGCATAGCTTATTGTCTTATTGATCCATGAGTAGATTATTATCATCGTTATTATTACTATCAACATTATTATTATTATTATTATTATTATTATTATTATTATTATTACTATTATTATTATTATTATTACTATTAACGTTGCTATTATTATCATCGCTATTATTATTAACATCACTGAATGAACTCGCATGTATGTTTGTATGGGTATATATGCACTATCTGACAATTAGCTATGCATATTTACGATCTGTTTTGTTCTCTTTTAACACAATTGTATATTGTTGCCAGTTGCCTCCTCTACTCCTCTCTCTCTATCCCTCTCATCATCTCATCATCCCCCCCCCCCCCCCCCCCACACACACACACACACACACTCATTTCCCCTCTCTACTCACCTCCCTATCTATCCCCCTCAGTCCGGTCATGGCCAGAATGTCACCAAGAACATTATAATAAAACCACTGAAGAGGTAGCTCCTGAAACCACCCACGTGGCTCACACTCTCAAGATCTACCTCTGAGAATAAAATCTGTCAGCCATCATAGACATTCAGAGACACTTCTGCTTGTCATTATGGCCGGACCGGACAAGGGAAAAAAAAAAAAAAAAAAAAAGGCAACATCCTTGACGAGTACCATTAATCTTTATCCTTGCCGTAGGTTCTTGGTAGAGACCTTGAATACACTGTATTAACTTTTCTTGGAACCCCAGTTTCCCAAGAACTTGATACAGAAATCTCCAATTCACACAGCCAAGGCTCACCAGTAACAGCTCGCAGGCCCTGCTTTTGGATCTGATCTATTATGTATAGGACCCGTCTAATGTCTTCTTGAGTCTGCCTACCTGTTAAAAAAGCTGACTGATTGGAAGTCCATCTCGTCCCCTTAAATTTCAAAGCGTAACGAACCTGTGTAGCCCGAGGAATTTTATTATAGTTTATTTCCTAGGGTGCAACTCCCCAGGTGGCGTTGTCAGGCAACCCCCCCTCCTCCCATTTTCCTTTATACCCACCATCAGAATTGTCTCCACCTCCGCCAGACCCTCCCCCTTGCCGTAGGTTCTTGGTAGAGACCTTGAATACACTGTATTAACTTTTCTTGGAACCCTAGTTTCCCAAGAACTTGATACAGAAATCTCCAATTCACACAGTCAAGGCTCACCAGTAACAACTTTTGGAGCTGATCTATTATGTATAGGACAGTCCTAGGGCTGGACGATATAGAAAAAAAGCATATCGATATAAAAAAAAGTCATATTGATCGATATCGATAATTATCAAAAAAATTTAAAACATATTTTAATTGCAGCGCTAGATGTTTTATACTATTACTTCATGACAGACTTTTAATAAAGAACACACAAGCACTGAATTCAAATTCAAACTTTTATTCAACCACCTTTTTTAAACACAACTGAATTGTTTGTTTGTTTTTATTATTATTATTATTATTATTATTATTATTATCATTATTATTATTATTATCATTATTATTTATTTATTTATTTATTTATTTAAAAAAAAATAGGCTGAGATAGGGCTCGAACGTGCGACTCGACCAGAGGTCTGAAGTTGTGGCGGTTAACAGCTCGTTTTGCACTGATTCCCTGCACTCGTTGTACAGACGAGGAAGAGCTGTGTTTGAAAAATACTTGCAGTCTGGAACTTCATATCGCGGGTCAAGAGTGGCGAGAAGCTGTTTGAAGCCAAGCTTTTCAACGGTGGTTATTGGCAGCATATCCCTCGCTATGAAGCATGTTACTACATGGGTGATGTCCTTATGGCGCTTGGACGCTTTGTCGTATTTACTGCAAGAAGTCCAGTTTGGTCTGCTTTACTTGCTTGGTGCTGGCGCTGGCAGCGGATTCCTCCGACAACGTGGAGCCGCTGTGTCTGCGTTTGCGATTGGTTGGAGGAAGAAATGACCGTAATATTAAGCTACATGATTGGCTATGATGAAAAAGGAAGTGAAACTTTTTCTATCAAACTTTTTATCCACCCCTTTTTTTCCTATCGCAGCACACGTCTATCGATCGATATATATCGTTATCGAATTATCGTCCAGCCCTAGACGGTCCCGTCTAATGTTATCTTGAGTCTGCCTACCTGTTATAAAACCTGACTGATCCTCATCTATCAAGTCCGGCATAAAACTTTCAAGTCTTTTTGAGATGATTGAAGTAAAGATCTTCTAGTCAACATTTAAGATTGAAATGGGCCTATACGATTCACAAAGTTCCTTATTTTTCCCTTCTTTTGGAATAACTGGAATGACAGCCTCTTTCCATGAGGGAGGCCGTTTGCCCTCTGTCAGAGTCAGATTAAAAGAATTTAGGAGTATCGGGTTAATTCTTCTCCAAATGTTTTATACCACTCACTAGGAAACCCATCACTACCTGGCGCTTTGGTTGATTTTAAGCCTGCTAATGGCAGCATCTATTTCTTTTTTGGTTATACTGGAAATGAGTTTTCTATTTTGCTCATCTCCAATGGCTGGTAGGTCCAATGAGTCAAGGAATTCTTTCATCTCACAATCTTCTTTAGCCGTGAGTTGGGTATATAGATTTTCATAGTAATCTTTAAAAACCCTCTCTATTTCTTCAGGTTCAAGTAGTAGCTGTTTCGTTAATGGGTCTCTAATTTTACATATTGCATGAGAAGCTTGCTGGGCCTTTATTCCTCTTGCTTAATATTTGGTTGATTTACAGCCTGATTCATAGTGGGTCTGTTTAATGAATTTCAGCTTTTTCTCAACATCTAGCCTCAAGACATCGTCTATTTCCCTTCTGACACCGATTATTTGTTGTGACACTGTATCGTCCTTATTGCTTTTGTGTTGCTGTTCCAGAGTTGTTCATTGGTTTACCAGCTTCTTGTAACCTTCTTCTCTATGTGGCAGGTGGGTTTGCCCCCACCTTCGCGTCATCAATCACACCTGCGCCGGAGTGCAATTTTTGCGTCCCTCAGTGCGTTTACATGGTACTAGAGAAATTTGAATTCTTGCCTTTGTCCGATTCTGATCGGAGTTTGAGAACTCCGATTGGAATCGGAGAACTCCGATTGAGACACCCAGATAATGCGATTGGAATTCTAATTTCTCGGCCATGTATACGCCTTAGTCGGACGATTAACTGGACAACGCAAGTGCGCACGCGCCACCGCACAACTACGTCGTCTAACAAAACAGACGGCGTGAAACAACCAGCAAACGCGAATAAGAATGTTGACATTTGGATTGAGGATGAGACCGGGGCGATGCTTTCTCTTCTAAAAGAGATGGACATATTAAAATTACACACAACAGAGACCTTTTTTAAAAGGGTAGCGCAGCAAATGCAGGGCTCCGGCTTTGCGCAGCCCTGAACAAATACGTATTTGTTCGTATTTATATTTCTACCTTTTCGTTCACATTTTTTGTAAGTTAGAAGAATTTCAACTTGTAAATAAAAGCACAGCAAAGAGATGTTTTTCTGATTTGTTTTCATTTCGATAATTTCGCTGTTATTCTGCTGGAAACGGCACAAGCTTCCTCCACGGTCGGCTCTTTAATGAGCGTGTGTATAACTGAAGACACCGTTCCTTTGCAAAACCTGTACACAAACTCTCCCACCAGTCTGCGCAGAACCCGCATCCAACAAGAACGAGAGTTTGGGGTCCGTGGCGACGGCACAAAGCGTAGCATCGAAGACATTGTGTTGTTGTAGCCCTCCAACAGCAACACAACAACACAACGCGGACACTTTTCCTTTGATTTTGGTTTATTTGGTTTAGACAATTCAGTTTGTCTGTTTCTTTTGTTAGCGTAACCACTTTCTTTGGTTGGTTTTCTTTTCTTTGTTTTGTTGTGAAATTTTGGTGAAACTTTGGGTTTTCTATTGAGTAGCGATTTTGTTATAGTTTGATTTCCTTTTTTAGTTCATTAATATCTTGTTCCCCAGTGATCGTTACCTTTTTGTTTTGGGTTTTGGTCCTGTGTGTGTGTGTGTGTGTGTGTGTGTGTGTGTGTGTGTGTGTGTGCGCGAAGAATAAATAAGGAGTTGGCATAGCGTGAATTTTGGCTTGTAGTGATTTCCTTAGCTTTGTTTATTCCCTTTTTTGAGTTTTCTTTGGTTTCTTTGGCCCTGTTCCCCTTATTTTCTTATGTTGAACAGTCTTTTTGGTATGGTTCTTATTTCTTTGACACTCGGGCAGCTAAACTTGGTCTATTTTAAATTGTTGTCAAATAAAGCTGTTTCATTGGAAGTCCGTCTCGTCCTCTTAAATTTCAAAGCGTAACGAACCTGTGTAGCCCGTGGAATTTTATTATAGTTTATTTCCTGGGGTGCAACTCCCCAGGTGGCGTTGTCAGGCAACCCCCCCCACCACCACCCCAATTTTTCGCCACATCTAGTCTTTTTTTGATAGGCTGCCCTCGCTATTAACCTCCCTCTCATCACAGCTTTAATTGTGTCCCACAGTATGGTAGTGTCTACTGGACTATCTATGTTCTCCTCCATAGAGCATTTAATCTCTTTCTTAACCTCCTCCAGTGTTTTTGGATTATTTAGCATACCCACATTTAATCTCCAAAGTGTGTTTTTCTTCCTCTTATTTAGACAAATAATAAGGTAATTAATACTGTGTCAGTACAAGTCAGTCGTTCCTATTTTACATTCCTCTATTCTGTATCTGTCTGTAATGTTAATAAAAAAAAATAGTCCTCTGTAACGGGTGGAGGTCCCTCCAAACATCAAACATCCCTAGTTCGGCTAGAGAGACGTTGACAAGTTTCGACAGGCGGGTCTGACTTCTGTTGCCATTAGTTGTGTTGAGTTTAGCTTTTAAATCATGTTGAAATCCCCTGCACATATTAGGATTCCTTCACTTTCCACAGCTATGATCTCAAACAGTGATTTCAAAAAGCACTTGTCCAACCCTGGACCAAAGTAACTGAGTTATCATCCAATTTCCCTTTGACTATTACATATCTCCCTTCTTTGTCATTTATTTTTTTAACAACTTCAAAACTGATAGAATTAGAGATTAATATTGTGACACCTCTCTTTGGGCCTTTCCTGAACAAGCTAAAAAAAACATTTCTATATCCAAATCTTTTCAGTGTGTCGTGCTCTTGTTGAGAGAGATGTGTTTCCTGTAGATCAGGCATGGCCAAACTACGGCGTGTCTCTGTCCGGCCCGCGTGAAGGCAGTCAAAAATCTAACCTAACTTAGAAATGACACTTGAACCTGCAATGAGTATTTTAGTCATTCTAAATGAGTCCAACGTTAGAAAAAAAGGAGCGACCCGGACTTCCCACAGTCTCTTTTCTATTAACATGGGAATTCAATTTTAATAATTTGTCAACTAAAAACACCGGTCATACTAGAACATCCCTACCAGCTTTCTTCCCTGTATTCTCTGAATTTAATCAAAGAATCTTTGAAACTCTTGTAGCTTTTCTCTGGCTCGTGTCGCTGCTGATGCGTAGCCCCTCCAGGATCCCTCCTTGCACTGCCACTCCGTCGTAGTGCGGGGCACCGAGTGCCGCAGGCCCCTCCGCACCCGTCGCCACCGCCGTCTTCTCCGCCAGGCCGCGTCTCGCCAATTCCTCCTTTACCTCCTCTGCGCTGTTGTAGGTTCGAGTTCCCGTATCCCAGTGGGTCCTCATCTTGGTGAATGGCGTCTGGAACCGGATGCCCTTCTCCTTCAGGATTCTTTTAGCAGTGTTGTACTCCTTTCTCTTTTGGACCATCTCTGTCGCGTAATTGTGATGGAATGACGGTACTTTATTCCCCAGTTCTATTTTCTTTGTCCATAGCTCTCTCAGGACCCTCTCTTTGGTAGTAAATTCCAGAAAGTTAACAATGATGGGTCTCGGTTGGGCACCGTCCGCTGGCTTCTGTGCAAATGAGCGGTGTGCTCTCTGAATTTGGAAATTAAAATCTGCTGGCAGGTGCAGTTCGCTTTTCAGCAGGTCTTCCACAAACTTGGCCACAGATTCTCCCTCCTCTCCTTCAGTGACTCCATAGATACGTAGGTTGTTTCTCCTCGGCCTGGACTCCAGGTCAGTTAACTTGTCCTGACCAGAGCGTCATTAGCTTCCTGTGCCCAACGTTCTAGCTTTTCAATCCGCGACTCAGCCTCGTTGATCTTGCCGGTCTGGAGCTCCTGTTCGGTGATGACTTTCGCAAGTTGTTGATTTATTTCGTCTTTGAAGTCGTCCAAGTCTTTTTCCACGTCGTTCCTCAGTGTTTCTCCAAACGTGCGAAGGACTTCTTTTGATTCCGTTTTTAAATCCCGTATCTCCTTGCTAATAATTTCTATGTCCGAGCCCTTTTTCGCGTCGTTAGTCACGAGGAGTTTGTTTCGCCATCTCCCTCTGTTTCAGAGCAAGCTGGTAGTTCCGCCATATTGTCTGTTACCGTGTTTCTGTTTTGGTTGAATCGAGTTTTCCTTCCCATTCCAACGTTCCCCTGATCACTTTGTAGTTAATATGATATCTGACAATAGTCATTCAAGTTTTCGGGGAGTTTTTACCCTAGACGGTCGAGAGCCCTGGTGTCGCGCAGTCTACCGCTTTATGGCCAAACCAGAAGTCCCTTCCCTCTAGCCTTTTCAAGGGGGAGGTGGCTAGACTCGGCTCTTGTGGGACGAGAAGCAGAAGGCGTGTCCGATCGGGGGGGAAGATGAGATGACATTTTTGTGGGTCAACACAAACTCATCTGCGAGGACAGCAGCCTTGGACAATGACAACACTTTCTGTTCATTCAAGAACATTACCACCTTCTCTGGCAAAGAGTCTTTAAAATCTTCTAAAAGAACGAGCTCACGGAGTGACTCAAAGTCATTTTTGACATCATTAGCTGCACACCATTTATCAAAGAGGTTGCTTTTCTCCCATGCAAACTCGACAAAGGTTTGACCACTAGATTTTCTATGGTTCCTAAATTTTTGCCAGTAGGGCTCAGGAACAAGCTCATAAGCAGGAAAAATTGCTTCCTTTACAACATCATATTGCAGGCTGTCTTCTAAGAAAAGAGCAGACACCAACTCCTGTGCTTTTCCCACCCGCTTGCATTGGAGAAGGACAGGCCACATGTCTCTTGGCCAGTTGAGTGGCGAAGCTATTCGCTCCAAGGCACTGAATTATGAATTCTGTACCTACCTACAACCCCCCCTTCCGTGGCCCGCCGACTCGATGCAGGTCTGTCATGTGGCCCGTTGCTAAAAATGTTTGCCCACCCTCTATACAGACAGTGAGTTGGAGCAAGCTCGTAAGCACTACTTCCAGATGGCCCGCACTGCCAGTGAGGGGAAATGTGTCATGTTCAAAGAGCTGAGATGCAGGCTGGTGAGAAACACTGTCACCAGCATGATTTCTATCTTGAGAGCCAGTCAGCAAGGAGAGGGGGTCCGGTACCCTTCTAAGCATGAAGTCACTGCAATGGCTAAAAGACTAGTGGAGTATTATCCCATGCTGAAGGATTAAGACAAAACAATGAAACATGTAAGTGATTATATTATTTTGCGCACTTTTTGTGAAAAAAGTGTGAAGATTTTGAAGCGTGTGGTTATTTTTGGCTGATACTTTTTTTTATCTGTGCATGTTCACTTTCCATCTTTATTTGTTCTTTCAATGAGTGAAATTTTATTTACCACAGGCGAGCACTTACAAGAATCTTCACAAGAGATTCACCAGAGAGGGGCCACAAGAAGAAAAGGCATCGCATTGACTTCTCAGCAAGTGACCAAGAAGAAGATCATGATGCAGACTCAATTGGTGGATCAACAATTATTTTGTGTCACACACCAGGGCGCAGTTCTGATAATGGCCACACTTCACGTAAGTAGAAACATGTCCATTTTAATAATAATGATAATGTATGAAAGCTAGGCAATGTTATGATAGTTTTGGATATCATGATATATGACAGGCATTTTTACATTTGAATTGTCATTTGATATATTTTGATGCTCCAAACAATTTCATCCATTTGACTGATTTACTGATTTGTCTCCTCCATTTCATCAGCCAAAGATGGTCTGACAGCACAGGCCAGACATTATCAGACCCTGCAGGAGCTGTACAAGAAACCAAAACCCAACCAAGATGCTGTCTCCCAAATTCTTGACCTGCAGTTTCAAGCAAGAAGATCCTTCATCGATAGTGATGTTCTGAAAGAACAGGACAAGGCCAACAAAGATCCTGGATGCATATCCATGTGTCAAGGATCTTTATCATGTAAGTGATGAACTTGTTTTGGTTTATGATGAAAAGCAAGCATTTTTGCAGATTTTAACATTGACTTGCATTATAGGCGATGAATGAGCTGCGGCGCATTCTGGATAAGGGCAACAGAAAATTCATTGATGAACTAAAAAAAGAGATGGGAAGACTTCTGCACCAATGTGTAATTTTATGGTGTTTGGAAAAAAAATGAAGTGATGAAGCCACGCATAACGCTGGTTGTAGTTCAGTAGATTCATTTTGCTGTGTCTCTAATTGACTGTGTAGCTGTTTCCTGGGACATAGGATGGTTTATGTTGCGCTGAATGAATAGATGCAGAATGGTAATACTCTTCATGCTGAAAAAATAAGATTTTTTTTGTGATCAACACAAACCTAATAAGACTCATTTTTAGGAAGACTAACTTTGAACTCAAAGTTGATTTGTTCTATTCCAGTGGAATATTCCATCGCGCTGCTCAGGGCACTCCCCACACTCTTTCCTTCACCAAGTCCACCACCGAAGAAGCTGGGACATGCCAGTGAGGCACTGCTTCATGTCATTCAGGTGAAAGTTTGTTTGCATTTTCTCACATTCAACACTTCATAGTTCCATGCATGGATGTGGCGTTTCCTTCTTCTTTTTCTTTAGCCAACAGAAGATCCCACAATGTACTCGCAGAAGAGGTCTTTCTGCACCTCTGTGTTGCTGTTTGATGGGACCCGCTGTCTCATCTGTCTTGGAGCCACTCCCGCCACCACGCTTGCCAAGGAAGACTTGAGTGACGGTCTGCTTCATCTGATGGATTACTACTATGCCCTGCACCTCACATATCCAAAAGTGTGTGGCAACCCTTCTCTCTGTCATTCAGACAGAAGTGCTACAGGACACTATCCATGAGTGAGACACCACAGCCTCATACAAAAAAGACCATGGCAGAATGGAAAGATTTTATTGGGGAGTAGAGCTGTATACTAGGCATAGGTAGTGATACACTCCCCTAAACATGTTATCAGTGGTGATAGGAACACAACACTATATGCTGTCCCCATACTGTTTTTGTTTTTTTTGTGTAACTGAGTGTCAGGGAATCTGAATCAATATTCAATAATGATGACGGTGAATATTGTAACAATTGTTACTTGCGTTCTAGAAATGATTGCTTGAGATTGTTTTAAGATGCAATGCCTTTGTGACGTTTTTATTACTAGGCAGTGAAGGCACTGTCAGCAATTTAAGTGAATAAATAGTTGTTGACAATATTAATTCTGTTTGATTAATTATTTTTTTTGGGGGGGGAGTGGGCGTATGGGGGGGTGGATGCTTTGTCTCATTTTGAGAAAAAAAAAGCTCATATTGTGAACACTTAAATTAAGAAGAATTGCACTGTTAGTAGGTCTGGTTTTAAGATCTTTTCATTCAAATTAAGAAAGAAGCAAACGTGAAAAAAGAATTGAGAAGCTAGTATCAAGTTTATTTGACTTAGTACAGTCCTTGGAATGAGTGCTTTACTGTTTATTTCAAGAGTTTTTCCATTCTTCAAATGCCTAGATATATCGTCTTATTTTAAGAAATCTTACCAAGTCTAAATATCTTACTGCATTGGCAGATAATTTGACTTGTTTCTAGCCTGTTCTTTCTCAATTTAAGTGTTTGTTTCTTAGATATATTTTGCAGTGTGTGGACACCGAGGGGAGCTCTAGAATTGGCTCATTCAACCAACCAACGAGCCAATCAGCAGTGGCGTCACAGGCCCTCCTCCTTCTTTGTTCTCTCTCTCACTTTGACTTCTGCACTGGACAGCCAGGTTTGTGGAGGGAAGGTTGGAACAAAGTAAGGACGGGGTACCCCATACATTCATGTACGTAGAGTCACTAAGTCTTAAACTCACCAGGTTTGTATCGCATATCGATAGCCCTAATGCCACACAAGTCTATGAGGGTCCAAGGTCAACTTTGTCCGAGAGACATGGGGCCACTTGCTTTTTCATCAGCAGCCCCCAAGAAGCGCACACGCCAAATTTGGGGCTTCTAGTTCTTGAGGAACCCCAAAACCCTAACCCTAGTTTCAGCCTTATCGTTAACCCTAATTCAATGCAAGTCCATGGAGGTCAAAGGTCAAATTTGTCCCAGAGACATGGGGCCACTTTCAGGTTCATCAGGATCCTCCAGGACACACCCATGCCAAATTTGGGGCTTCTAGCCCATGAGGAACCCCGAAACCCTCACTCTAATTCCAGCCTTATCGCTAAACCCTAATGCAGTGCAAGTCTATGAAGGTCAAAGCTCAACTTTGTCCGAGAGACATCAAGTGTTTTTTTCATGAATCATTCATAAATGTTAAGAGTTTGCTTTGTGGCGAATTCACAATAAAAATACATTGACACTGTCAAAGATGGACTCAAGCACTATTATTGAACTATACTGTATTTTTTGAGTGATGTGCTTTTGACAAGCGCTGCGCACAGGAGGCCCATTTGTTTTTGTTTTTTTGAAGGGGGCCCAAAATTCCTGGCGGCGCCCCTGAGCGGGCATCTCCAGCACCAAGGCAGTGGAGCTGCCGGCCACGAGAGAAGAATTAACCAGTCCATTGAAACCATTTGTTTGGTCTAGTTAGTGGCAACAGTCCTTTCTCAGCTGTAACCCTGTTGTGTCTGCTCCAAATTTTTCCTCATTGACTAGAAGCCCCAAATCTAGCGTGGGCGCTTCTTGGGGGCTCCTGATGAAAAAGCAAGTGGCCCCATGTCTCTAGGACAAAGTTGAAAATTCACCCCATAGACTTGCATTGAATTAGGGTTAACAATAAGGCTGAAACTAGGGTTAGGGTTAGGCTTAGCTGAAATTAGGGTTAGGGTTTCGGGGTTCCTCAAGTACTAGAAGCCCCAAATTTGGCGTGGGCGCTTCTTGGGGGCTCCGGTTGAAAAAGCAAGTGGCCCCATGTCTCTAGGACAAAGTTGAAAATTCACCCCATAGACTTGCATTGAATTAGGGTTAACAAGAAGGCTGAAACTAGGGTTAGGCTTAGCTGAAATTAGGGTTAGGGTTTCCGGGTTCCTCAAGTACTAGAAGCCCCAAATTTGGCGTGGGTGCTTCTTGGGGGCTCCTGATGAAAAAGCAAGTGGCCCCATATCTGTAGGACAAAGTTGAAATTTCACCCCATAGACTTGTATGGCATTAGGGTTAGGGTCCAAGAGTACACATACACATTTTCTTTTGCTTTATTGATTTAAGCTCATCGTCTCCAGCTGCAAAGGTACAGAAACCTTTCTGTGTTTTGATGTCGTGTGTGAGAAAACATCACTTTTTCTGTAAACTTGTGTTATCATTGTCCTTCATTGAAAATGACACAATCTTTCATTTCATTGTTCAGATGCCGAACACCAAGGCATTCCGTCGCTCTCTGGCCATGAAACGACGCCTGGAGCAAAAACGGGATTGGACACCTTTTCCACCTCGGAAGGACTTTGAACGTCGTGAGTACTTCCACGTTCATGATTTCATGTTCTGCCTGTGTTGTTATGTTGTATTCCAAATAAATCTTACAAAAACATATTCAGATTTTTCTTTTTTGTCAATTTACACAGGGCGCGGTACTGTTCAGCGACCTGGGTGCGAAGATGGCCCGTTTTGCTCCTGACTGACAAAACAGTGCAAGTTCGTTCTTAAGGCCCAGCAACCAGACAAGAAGGTATGGGTCGTGATTTTGTCAAGCCACGAGTTTCTTTATGTTTTTGTTCTGGTGGTGGGAGACTCACATCTCTGTCCACTTGTGGATGGTTTTGTGTTCTCTCCCCGGGCAACAACCTTGAACACGGGCTTGTAACAGACTCCGCCCAGGATTTTGCTGCGCTACTGGCAACTGTGTTGGACCGCTGGCCCAAGGTTTGTTTATCTGCTGTGACAAACAAATTTGAACACATGAATGTCATCGCCACTTTGTTTTATCAATATCAAGTAATTCCATGATCCATAGTTCAATAACAAGAATATTCATGAATTTATTTTGCATTTTTATGTTTGTTTGGTGTTTTTTGTAGGTGTTTGTGCTTGACTTTCCATCTCGCCTGTCTGTCAAGCCAGAACTACAAACAGCGCTACGTCAAGTATATCATCGTGTTGCTGCACGCATGGGTGTGTAAAATACATATTTTTGTTGTATTTTTTTCTCTTCAGTGACACTGTGCTAACAGATATTTCTTAGAATTGTGTGATTACACAATTGATTATGGGACACTTCTTCCAGGTTTAACATTTGTGTATATGGCCGATCACCTCCCCCTTCGTCAGCTGTACATGGTGGTATTATGATGGTGTAAGTTTTGCCTTCTTCAGCCTTACTTGCTCTTCATTTGATATGACAAATATGTGTTAACATGTTGTTTTCTGTTTAGGTGCACCTCAGGACTGATTTTGGTGGAGCGTCTGCATGCTGCATGCTCCATCAGCTCGTACCCCCTTCACCTAGATCAGGGGTGTTGTGCCACAACCAATCATCGCCCAGGGTGTCTCCCAGAGTGGTTGTGACAGGTCCTGTCTACATGCCAGTGTATGGACCTGCTCCTGAATGGACTCTTGTTGGACAGGAGGTTGAGGTAACCTGTTCATCCCTCTTTTCCCCCCCCCCCAATCGTGTATTTGTCAAACTGTGCAACTTTTTATTTTAAAAATGAACACTTATCCTAAGTTGACTCTGATTTCCTCTCCTCTTTTTTTATAGACAGTACCAACAGCTGTTGAGACTGCATTTCACACAGACATCCCGTCCAATCCCGTGTGGTTCAGTGAGGCTGTGCTGTTGGACCACATGGAGACCGTCGTGGAGTCATCTGGCAGGGTTTCCCCAGCTGCCACGGTAACATTCACACAATTATTCATACACTTATCAACTAGGGGTGGGTGAAAAAAAAAATCAATATTGCAATATATTGTTGTGCTTTCTGTCGCAATAAATAATCGATACACTGACGGCAAATATCAATATTTTTTTCCAAACACCACCTGTCCACCTGTCCCGGGAAAGACAAAATCTCTCCCGGGACACAATTTGTCCCGTTTTTTATGGAAAATGACAAAACCTCATTTAATTTCCGTCTGTGGTCTAGATAGGGTTGCCAACCCTCCCATAAAATACGCGATTGTCCCATATTTGCAAATAAAAAAGCCTGTCCCGTAATGAACTGATGGGGGACGCACTTCACTTTGTCCCGTATATTTCGGGGACGCGGTTATTTATTTATTTATTTTGTCTGCATCATTTTTTTATTGATTTTCAGAATCGGGGCAGTGAAAGGATTTTTTTCCCTCTCTCATCTTCCCGTCGGAAGATATCGTGTGTCGTGATGTTGTCACTATCGTGGGCCAAATATCGTCACAGTATCGAATCGTGGGTTAGCCGTATCGCCCCACCCCTATTATCAACACAAGATCACATATGTACAGTACATGTACAGTTTAATTAGTGTGTTACTTTGTTTATGAATTCATTTCTTTATGTTCTTCCAGATGTCCAGCCTGAGACGTCGATCAGCACGCGTTGCCTCAAAAACCAAAACAAACAAGTGACATGTTGGTATTTGGGATATGTGTATTTCATTGTGTGCATCTTTGTGATAGGACAATAAATGCAGTTCTTTAAACGTTACTTTGTGTCCTTGTATTTGCAGGTGTGGGCAACACGTTCAACTGTCCACATGACTGAGTCTGCCTCCAGCAATGTCACAGCAGTGCAGCAGGTTTGTACTTATTCATTTCCACTTCATCACCTGTGTGTGTTTTCTTGGCTTTACACCGATCTTATCGGCTGTATCGGATCGGCCGATATTTGGCATTTTTTGAAACGTTCATGATCGGGCGTCATGTCATGAATCACCGATCAATGACGTGATGGTCGCGTTGAAACTTTTTTAATCTGTCTCATTTCCTCCAAAGTAGTTTCACAGCATCGACATGTTTATTTGTTTGTATCCGAGTGTTATGTAAATGTATAGATTTGGGTTTACATTGTTGTCAGTTCCTTTTGTCTGCTGTGTGTCCGTTTGGGCACTAGATGGCGCAGTAGATCCTGTGTTCCCTTTTTTTTGCTTGTTCCAGGTGCAGAAAGGTGATTGGCTGGTGCCAATATTTAAGGAGGAGGACTTCAACACCTCGGTCTCTTTGTCCTTCTCCCAGCTCCCAACCAGAGGCCATGTGCCGCAGCAGCAGCATTCTGTGTTCAGCCATCAATTCTGTTTTGTAATCTATTTCAGTTCCCTTTGTGTCCACGTAGCCCGTAGGGGAGGGAAGCCATTTGTGTTGTGACCCTTTTCTCCTGTGTTTTAGTTAAGGAGGTTAGTTTGACTGTCATTTATTTGATTGTTTTTAAGATCCATAAGAGAGCCATTTTGTTTGTTGTTTTGGCCATGCCCTCCCTGACGCCAGTGCAATGATGGTGACGTTTAATAAAAACCATCCTGTGGACGAAGCACCTTTGTCTAATTTGAGAGCTGGGAGAAGGGGGGGAGCCTTTATGTTGTGTCCTGGTTCCCCCTAGGCCGGGGCATAACACCGAGAGCTAATGATTCATGATTCAAAAACCTTCATTTTCGTCTTCGTGCCTCTTCCTGTTTTGAGTACTGTCGCTATGTGACGGACAATAAAGTTTCTTTGAATCTGCAATATATGCAACGCTACAGTACCTCGCGGGGGAACTTTGGCAAAAAATTTCAACACCACAAATTTAATCAGGCGCTTGGAAAAGATACACACGGAGGAGCATGTCGAGTTCAAGAAACGCAGCGCGGAGAAAGAAAAAGAAAAGCAAACTCTGAAACGGATGCCAAAGCAAACAACTTTAGACGGTGCTCCTGAGAAGGCAAGGGGTGTACAGAAACAAGTATTTATTGCCCCTAACGTGATCGGATCGGTGATCGGTTTATTTAAACTCACTGATCGGTGATCGGCACAAAAATCGTGATCGTGTAAAGCCTAGTGTTTTCCTTTCTATGTTTATTGGCATAAAATCACATCTTTCTTATTTTAATCAGGTGGAGGCGACGCCACAGATGACCAGAGCTGTGCCCGTGGTTCCTGTGGCTCCCGGTTGCCAGCACCAAGCCAGAGGAGGCCAGCACCGTCCAGGAGGCAACACAGAAGATCAACTAAGCTAAGGAAGCTTTTCTTTCTTCTTCTGTTGCCTTTGACTGCTCCGCTCGTTCTACGCCTCGCACACGTGATTTGTGATCCATCATCAGTTCGTACTAGTGAAGATGCAGTGGCAGATCATGGCACTGGTATTAGATTAGCCACAGGTGGAGAGCTGCTGACGTCACTTTCCTGCACCGCGCGCTTACTTTGACATTGCGATTTCGTTTTCGAGTTGTGGTAACTCTTGTGCAGGGCAGGACCACGAAAATTAAAAAGCAATGCTCTCAGTTTTCTTTTTGATTGTGTCATAAAAGGTGCGACACGAATAAGAAAATGAAAATGCATTTAGGAATATTTATTAATGATTTTAATTATGAGTCAAATAATGCAGCTTCGTTCTTAAAATGAAAAAGCATTCTGCTATTGCTTTTTCATTTTTGAATTTTACATTTCATATTGAATTTTGGTAACTCTTTGCTGGTGCATGTATTGAAAATTAAATCTCAAATGTGTTTTCCTTCATTTGAATTAAGTACAAGAATGAGCAGTCATGAAGAAGAAAATGAAAATGCAGATTGAATGACTTATTAACCATTTTAATTATGAGTCAACTAATGCAGCCACGTTCTTAAAATGAAAAAGCATTTCTGCTGTTGCTTTTTCATTTGGATTATGGTAACTGTCTGCTTCCACACTCCAGTGGTTCTGCACATTAGTATAAATAGAGTGATTCTCTATCATTACATCACAGGACGGCGGCACTCTGACAGATTCCATGAACCTGGACACTGATGATCCAGACTTTGGACCAGATGAGCCAACAGGCCACAGTGGAAACGGGTCAGAACATGGGACTGGCTGCTGAAAGTATACAGGTAGGTGGCACTGTCATCCCAAGTTGTGTGGTGTGGAGGATCGGGGCCAAAGTTCCAGATGCTCACAGATGTGACTGTGGATTCAGGAGGAGTGTTTGAAGCCTGGACTCCCAACAGTGATTGGCTGCTGAGGACCTCTCAATCACAATCAGGTTTTTTAGTGGCTGTGAGATTGAAAGTGAGATTGCATTGTCCAGGGAGGAGGACAGCAGTCAGTCATGTTTCACCTCCAGTCAACACGCAGTGGTTCACATGAAGGTCCAAGAGGCCTACAGACCTACACAGAGTCTGGATGTGGCAGCACAGTGGCATCATTGTCTTTGTTGTGTTGTTTGGTCATTGTGATCCAATGTAATGTGAGAGAAGGACAAGTGCAGTTCTATTGGAGTGAGTTGCTTACAAATACAGATCGCACGATTTCTATCCCAATTGTTAAGTGGGAAAGAGACCTGTCTCTCCAGCCTCACTCTAATTTCTGGAGAACAATCTGCCTGAACACCTTTTCACTGATAAAACAACCTATTCTACAATTAATACATTTTAAAGTACTCCACAGGATCCACTACACTGGACAGCGGATGTTTCAGATGGGCATGACCGCCACTCAAACCTGCTCACACTGCACAGTTAATGTCCCAGATAATTACCTACACGCTGTATGGCATTGCCCACCAGTAAATAAATTCTGGCACGTAGTATGCAATGATCTATCAGCACAGGTTGGTTACAACATCACAGCCACTCCTTCTTTTTGTCTCATAGGGGACCTCAGTGATATCACATCAGATAAGGCAGAATCTCGCATGCTGATCACCTCCTTATCTATCGCTAAGAAAACAATCCTCACAAACTGGAAAACAAAACAACACATGCACATTGCACAATATAGGAACTTACTGTTAGACCACACCTCCTTGGTAGGAATGTCTGCTTCATCCTATAACTAACTAGTAATCAATCAATAGCTGAGGCTGCTGGTTGATGTGGGCAGCAGTGGTCGTGCTGCCGCGGGCCGGGTGCGGTCTGGGGGGGGGGGGGTTTTGGGCGTGGGGGGTTCGGCTGCTTTGCGGGTTGGTGGGGGGTCGGGGGTTGGGTGCCCCGGCGGGGGATGTCTACCACGCGGGGGGCTGGGCCTGGTGGTTGGTGGGTGGTGCTCCGGGGGTGGTGCTCCGGGGGGGGGGGTCCCTGGCTCTGGTCTGTTTCGGGGGATTTGTGTCTTGGGTGGTCGCTGCCCGGCCTTCTGGCCTTAAGACCCTCTCCAATCTTAATAGCATTATAGACACTTAGGGCCTGGGGGGGTGGTTCGTGCACTGCGGCCGCCGCCCTGCTCAGCAGCAGTGTGGTTGCCCCAGGGCCTTACCACCCCTCCATTTTAAACGCACTATAGTTCAACACACCAGCAAGTGCACATATACACACACTGACACCCCTACACACAGTGGGGTCGGCCTGCTAGCGGGGGCGGGATCCGGCATCTTTCCCACTCTGGATGGGCCCTGTGCAGTCCGGTGCCCCTGGGGTGCGAGACCGGCTGGGCCTATGGGGACCTCGCCACTTGCGGCGATGCGCCATACTGGGTCCGTAGGGGGGGGGCCTCTGGGTGCCCGGGCCTGCCTTGGGTACCAATCCTCCCGGTGGGTGAAGGGGCTGGGTCCCCGTCATGGGGATGAGTCTGGTCTCGCTTGCCCTGGGGGGCCCCCGTCCGGGGGCCGGGCTCTGCTGTCTGTTCGCCCCAGGTGGTGTCCCTTCTCCTTGGGGTATCTGCCTCCCTGTCATCTTGCCCTGGCTCGTGGGGCGGGTGCCCTCCGGTCCGGGGGCCTGCTGCTTCGGGCCTCTTCCTGGCCGGCATTGCGGCGGGTGTGCCGTGTCCAGGCCCCCCCCCCTGGGCTTGTCGCTGGCGTGGGGCTGTTGCGGCTAATTGGCAGCCTACTTCCAGTGACGTACTTAAACACACCCACTCCCACATTCAGGTACACACACCACCACATCCACACACACACACACACACACACACACACACACCACACACACACACACACACGCACGCACGCACGCACACACACACACAGGAGCAGCATCTCTAATTGGCTGAGAGCTAAATATCTTCTTATCTTACTGGGTGTAAATGAATCTGTCCATTTTTTAAATGTCGAAATTTAACATTTGGTTTCTATTTTTTCAGATATTATTTCTGTCAAATTCATTTGAATCAACAGAAGAAGAAAATCAGTGTGTAGTTCAAACTTTGTGCGTCTTTGTGTTCAGTTTTTCTACTGTAGTTGTGCTTTTCTTTTCATTCCAGATGAATTCCACTCAATATCCTTTTCAAACCTTGTAGGTGTTGAGTGAGCTGCAGCGCCCCCTGGCTACAAGTTTAATACTTTGACTCTGCCGACCGAGGTAAAAAAAACCAACAAACTCTGACACTTTGCTGAGGACCTCCTGGAGGAGCTGAAGGTGCAGAACCTTCTCAGGCCTCTCTGAGGAGGAACTTGCGGCTGTCGGTCCTCTGCTGCCCCCTGCTGGTCACACAGGCCTCTTACACCTCCGTTTGTCTGTTCAGCACATATTCATTTTTTTAATGGCTCTATAAACGTCACTGATGAGACGATTTTATGATTCCTGCAGTTAAAATGTTTTAATTCCAAATCTGCAAACAGCTTCTGATCAATGAAGACAGAGTTGATTAAAATGATTTCAAAATTGACCCGTTTGAGAAAAGCTGCACTGTGGCATTGTTTGCATGTTGTTTTAGCTCTCAGTGGCTTCATTTCGCATTTTTCTTAAAAGCTTCGTTTAGTGGTCCATTGTGGTCAATGGGACACTGAACATCCGCTTTGTGTGCCCGAGTTTTAAGAGGATCAGGTGCGGACATTTTAGCATTTAAATTATTATGGCTTATTAGCATAGGTACGTAGTACCTCACCTGTCCGTTCTTTTTACAGTGCTTCCTGAACACCTCACTGGCACACTACAGCCGCCTGCGAGCACAAAGCTGCGCAGAGCCTCCTCGTTGTTCTCCTCACCTGGAGGACGCTTGGTGATCAAGACCTGTGGCCCAAAACTCGGTCCTATAAGATAAGTGCAGGAACACTGCCGCTTCGCCCGCACTTGATTGTGCTAGCCGCCCCGTACAGACGGTGGACGGTGCATGTTGCTTCCGTCCCGCCTTGGTTTTACTTGTTGTTTTTCCGTTCTCGTTGTGTTTTTCTTCGTTTGCTTACGTCGCCACTGCTGACCCTCAGACAGCAGACGTTACACTATCAAGTCGCCGGTCCAGCCACAGTGGTGTGCGTGCGTGTATGCGTGTGCGTGGTTGGTGGGAACGTGTGTGTGTGTGTGTGTGTGTGTGTGTGTGTGTGTGTGTGTGTGTGTGTGTGTGTCATTGCATTGTTTGTTTGTTTTTCTTGCTATTTCAGTACATGTGACAGATTTTAGGGAACTTTTAGTAACCAACTGTTTATCTTTTCTTTTGTAGTCGCTGAGAGCTGCTGGTGGTGGCGGTGTCCCGGGTGGTGGGCCCCTTTGAGTGCTGTGACCCGGGATTGTGGTTGTTTTCTTCTTTTTTTTTTTGCACTTCACTTTCTTTGCAGGTGTGTCACGTGTGAGTGGGGTGTTCCTTGTTTTCTTTGGTTCCTCCCCCGTTTGGCCCCCTCATCGGTAAGCCTCAGTTTCTACACCAAGAATAAGGAGCTCAGTAGCTCCGTTTTAAGTGTTGGTCTGTTTGTTCCTTTTATTTTTAAATGTTGAATAAAAGTTGGTTTGATATTTTAAACATTCTGAACCACGTCTCCTACTCCTTCCTCGTAGAACTTACCTGTGTGCCTAATTATTACTTTTGTGTTTAGTAGAACTCCCTGGGTGAAATTCCCAGGGTGGCGTTGTCGGTTCCTTTTCATTTTGTTAAATTCCCAATATTAAATCTTGCTTTATCAGATAGCCATAACCACTCTCATCGCCACAGGATATTTGAGTCAACTGAGTCAAACTGTCGTGTCTACTTCCCAGTCTCAATAAACATGTTCACTACTGTGGTATATCGGACTTTCCCGCCGCGAGTCGCTCGTCAACATACTGCTGTGAAAGAGGGGTGACGTCACAGAACGCGACGTGCATTTAGGTGCTGCTGCGTAAAACTAAAAGATATTCCTGGGCAAATATTCATTTGACAGACGTAAACGAAGTGAAATATGACTTCAATTTAAGTTTGTTTTAGTTTGTTTTTATAAACACACAAAAAAGTTTGAGTTAGTTATCGTTTTTGAAAAAAGTTCTTGACTTCTACTTTAGAGATATTGATGACGAGTTGTTGTATATAAACGGTGTGACTATGTGGTTCGGCAAGCGGTGGTGCTGTCTGTACATAGCTTAGCAAACGGCTAGCGCTAGCACCCCCTTTCAATGCCAGAGTTAAAAGATCCACACGGAGTGTTATGACCCACGGGTGGGTCTAGGTGCCTCTATCTTTGTGTCTGTGTGTGTGTCTGACAGTGGATGACGCCTTGCAGGTGCGGTCCTGGATGTCGGCTGCTGATTGGACGCGCCACGGCTGAGAAGGAGGAGCAGTCGAGCCAGCCTGACAGTCGTCCCTCCTCCGCTCCCAACTCTGCAGTTAGTCACTTCTGAAATGGTGTTAGAGCACGCAGCCGTAGGTAGTGATGGCCGATCGAGGCTTTGTTGAAGCTTCGACACTTGTTTCAAAAAATGGTTCATTACTCGAGGCTTCAATGACACAGTGCTCGAGGAGGTCATCTAGTGCTCAATAAAATGAAGTGCAATGGAAACGTGTTCATTGTTTCATCGATTGTTTGGGATTTGATTCGCCATGCATTTTTGTTGGACAACACTACATGCTTGTATGGTTCAATGCTGACACAATAAAATAAAAATGCAAAATAAAGACAATGTCTCTTTTTTGGCACGACTGATTGTAGTAGACTATAGCTCTATACTTAGCCTGACAGTTTGTGCAATGAATTATATTATATCCTAAAACAAGACTAAATAGCCCATAGTTTAAAAATATGTTCAATAGTAAGTGTTCAGTGGGTCAGATGTCAAATGTGATCTATTTAAAATGTAGAATAGATGAGCTAAATAACACATATATGATACACATTGATGGGAATTGAACCATCGCCTCAGTCTTGCAAGTCCAAGATTGTCATAATGTACCACAAACCCAAATCACACTCCCTTTTTTCATCTAAGCTGTTTGAGTAGCGTTAGCACACCGTGATTCCTCATCAACTACAGGCCTACACTTCAAATAATTATGAGAAAAATCCAACGTAAAGAGAGCACTTCCATTAGGAAATAGTCAACATGAAATTTCGTCTTCTACTGACACCTGCTGGTCAAATTGAATAGTTGCAAATATTGTGAACAAGTTGTCATCTAATTCTAATCCTAAACAATATGGCCATTCCAAGTGAAGTATTAAGACAATTAATCAGGTTTGTACTGCTTGATTGAACACATTCATCCCGTTCCAGTGCACTAAAACCCACTTCCCTTCAGGACCGTGTCAGCGAAGCCAAAACTTCCTTGAGTGACGTTGTTTCCCAGCATGCAATGCGAGCTAGCGATTCACAATACTATTTCATCACAAACATGGATGTAAAAAATTAAAAGGGACGAAAAATGAAACTTCAGGAACAGCAACCATTGCAATACAAGCAGAACTGGGCCGAAGTTTTATATAAGTTTTATATTATGTACACCATAATACAGCCTTCTGTGGACAAGCCATACTATTTAAGCCGTGCCCTCCTATGGTTCTTCCGTGGTTGGAAGCTCGTCGTAGAGGTCACGTGCTGTTTGCGCGTCACTCCACCGATCACCTCGGGGCCCTTGCAGGGTATCTGATTCAAGTGAGTATATGGGAAATATGGTTCAATGTATTCAGTCGTAACAAGAGAAGCTTGCTGGCAAAAATAATGCACTACAAGTGAATGTCACACTTTTTTTTTTGTTTTGTATGAGCATTTAAAAAAAACAACAACATAATAATATGGATTTTGACCATGTATGTTTTGGAGTTCAATGAAAGAGGTTAATATATATATATATATATATATTTATATATATATATATATATATATATATATATATATATATATATGTATATATATATAGTCAGCTGCTTTCAGTTGACATATTAAATCTATTATGATATGGAACGATAGTTCATAATGTACGTGTTACTTGCTTTGCAGATAAGGTGTACCCTATTTCTTGTGCTCATGGTTATTTTAAAAGGCAGACAAGAACGTTGTTTGCTGTTGGAGGGCTACAACAACACTTCGATGCTACGCTTTGTGTCGTCGCTACGGACCCCAAACTCTCGTTCTTGTTGGATTCGGGTTCGGAGCAGACTGGTGGGAGAGTTTGTGTACAGGTTTTGCAAAGGAACGGTGTTTTCAGTTATACACACGCTCATTAAAGTGCCGACCGTAGAGGAAGCTGGTGCCGCTGCACACCGTTTCCAGCAGAATAACAGCGAAATTACCAAAATAAAAACAAATCAGGAAAACATGTCTTTGCTGTGCTTTTATTTACAAAGTTAAAATTCTTCTAACTTACAAAAAATGTGAACGAAAAGGTAGAAATATAAATACGAAGGAATACGTATTTGTTCAGGGGTGCGTAAAGCCGGAGCCCTGCATTTGCTGCGCTACCCTTTTTAAAAAGGTCTCCGTTGCGCATTATTTTAATATGTCCATCTCTTTTAGAAGAGAAAGCATCGCCCCGGTCTCATCCTCAATCCAAATGTCAACATTCTTATTCGCGTTTGCCAGGTTGTTTCGCGCCGTCTGTTTTGTTAGACGACGTAGTTGTGCGGTCATGAGTCGCGAGGCGTGGCGCATGCGCACTCGCATTGTCCAGTTAATAGTCCGATTAAGGCGTATACATGGCAGAGAAATTTGAATTCCAATCGCATTATCTGGGTGTCTCAGTTGGGGTTCTCCGATTCCAATCGGAGTTCTCAAACTCCAATCATAATCGGAGTAAGGTGTTTACACGCACGTGAGTTCTCCGATCATAATCGGACTAAGGCAGTAATTAGATTTTCTCTAGTGCCATGTAAAGGCACTGAATGTAGTGGTTCAGACCTGACGCGAACAGCCGCGCGGCTCGTGCCATTCATTTCAATGGAAGCGGAAGCGCCACGAAGCGGAAGCGCCACGAAGCGGAGCGCCGACGAATTTCACGAGCGAGGCTCCAACTGGTTCACACCAGACGGGAACAGCTCCGCGACGGTCGACAAGCGCTTCTGCTCAGCTGCAGTCTTTTTTTCACTCCCACTTGAGCTTCTTCTTTTTTTTCTTTGAAAAAAAACAAAACAAAAAAAACATTTTCATCATCGCCCCCCCCTCGCCCCGTAAGCCAGCCCGCTCCGTAGTTTACTTTCGTGTGTGTGTGTGTGTGTGTGTGTGTGTGTGTGTGTGTGTAAATAAATAGAAACACGCACTCAGGTGTCCATCTCAAGACAAGACCTCTTTCATAATGATCATTGACCGGCATCTCTAGGATCAAACAGACGTATTTTGATCAAGTCTTCCTCTGTGTGTGTGTGTGTGTGTGTGTGTGTGTGTGTGTGTGTGTGTGTGTGTGTGTGTGTGTTTAATCTCTCTTGCACTCTGATACAATGTACTGACAAATCTAACATAGAAATATGATATATGATCGAATTTGTCATTCGGTTTTTATTTTGAAACTAGTTTATTTTGAAAATTCACCGGATTTTCTCGTTTTTATTGAGCGACTTCGTGTACTATTGACGAGGATCGCTCGCGGCTCGCGCACGAAATAGAGCAGACGCCGAAACAACAAATGCATGCCACGAGCCGCGCAACCACCACATTGATTAACGTGGGCGCCGAATGGAAGCGCTCGGCGGCGCTTCGCTTCCACGTCCAGTGAACTGATGCATGGCGCGATCCGCGAGGGAAGCCGCGCGCCTGTTCGCGTCTGGTGTGAACTACTACATTGATTAACATGGGCGCTGAATGGAAGCGCTCGGCGCTTCGTGGCGCTTCGTGGCGCTTCGTGGCGCTTCCACGTCCAGTGTGAACCGGGCGTTACGTTGCTCGGAAAAATGTGTCGCCTGAGTCTCCGCCCCCTCCGTGCCCATTGGCGGAGTGAGGGCTCATTGAAAAAAAAAAAAAAAAAAAAAAAAAATCGGTGTTCCTTCGGCGCGCCTGGGAAACTTTGAAATTATGAATAACTTAAGCTCGTTTTGTCCCATTTGCCTGCATCAGCCCGTCATGATATTGTTAAATTAATTGAGAGCCACCCACGATTGTTTTCTGACCACCCCCGCCGTATGTCAGTTTTGCACCATGACATAGAAGTAGAGGGACATGCCACAACTAAGCAGCACGCACAGAGTCATTTCTGGGAAGTTCAGAATAAAGCTTTGGTTCTCCTTCTGACAGTGCCCATCTTGATGTTAATTTAGGATCAGGTTTTTACAGACCATAATGCCCTCGTAGATGCGGTGGTCTCCGCTCCTGCAAGACTTCAATCTCCAGATTTGCCACAGGAAGGGGGGTTGATAATGTGTTGGCAGATGCGTTTTCACGTGTACATGTGGACTAGCTGCGGAATTTTATTTTGGGGGAACTGAGCTGTTTTTCTTGTTTAGTTTTGTTTGTAGGTATGTTAATAGGGTTTAGGTCTTAAGAGAGGGGGTGATATGACCCACAGTTGGGTATAGGTGCCTCTATCTTTGAGTCTGTGTGTGTGTGTGTGTGTGTGTGTGAGAGAGTGGATGACGCCTTGCAGGTGCGGTCCTGGATGTCGGCTGCTAACCCTGAAGCCTTTGCTGCCCACCGGTTAAGTTGTTTTGTTTATTTCATTTACTGATTAATAAAATGTTTTTTGTTGAAACTGCCAACTGTAGTGAAAAATTAATGAGGCTTGGGAGTGGGGGAAGGTGTCCCACACGTTGCGTCTCGGTCCCCCTCGACGGGACGTAACACAGAGTTTTCGCTGTGACAGCAGGTTGAGCTCCTACCGTGTTACAGGTGACGTCGTCACGTTAGCCTGTTCCATCCCTGCTAAATTCTTTAAAGAACTACCGTGAGTAAACTTTTAAATTATAATACACTCTACACTAATTGTAATTTCCTGCCCGTGGTTCTATATTGCAACAGTTGACGGCTCATATCAGCAGATAAGCAGCAACAATCTGGGCATTGCGGGTGATTCATAAATATGTAATTTCTTATTAATTAGCCCATAAGTGTTGTACACCAGTGTGACACCAAATGCTTGTTGCTGACAGCAGTGAAGAAATGACACTCTAGTGGTTCTGCACATTAGTATAAATAGAGTGATTCTCTATCATGACATCACAGGACGGCGGCACACTGACTCATTCCATGAACCTGGACACTGATGATCCAGACTCCGGTCCAGATGACACAACAGGCCACAGTGGAAACGGGTCAGTGCATGGACTGGCTGCTGAAAGGATACAGGTAGGTGGCGCTGTCATCCCAAGTTGTGTGGTGTGGAGGATCAGGGCCAAAGTTCCAGATGCTCACAGATGTGACTGTGGATTCAGGAGGAGTGTTTGAAGGCTGGACTCCCAACAGTGATTGGCTGCTGAGGACCTCTCAATCACAATCAGGTTTTTTAGTGGCTGTGAGATTGAAAGTGAGTGAACATCATTAAATAAAGAGCTCCTGCAGGGTCCCAATTTGACAAGTACACTGCTAGGTTTGCTGCTTCGTTTTCGCCAAGGCCCTGTAGCATTCATGACTGACATTGAGGGAACGTTTCATCAAGTAAGAGTTTCCAACCAGGATGTAAACTTCTTACGCTTCCTCTGGTGGCCAGATGGGGACATTACAAAGGACCTACAAGAGCACAGGATGCTGGTCCACATCTTTGGGGCAGTGTCATCCCCAAGCTGTGCTTCATTCGACAACAATCAGCATGACTTCCCAGCCGAGGTTATAAACACTGTTTGTCAAAATTTCTACGTGGATGATTGTCTAAAGGCCGTCAGCACGGTGGAACAAGCAATACATCTGTACCAGCAGCTAACAGACCTGTGCGGTAGAGGTGGATTTAAGCTCAATAAGTGGGTGAGCAATCATCGCTCGGTGCTGGCCGCCATTCCTGAAGAGCAGAGAGCTAAAGAGGTAAAAACACTTAACCTTGACAGAGACCAGCTCCCTATGGAGAGGGCCCTTGGAGCTCAGTGGGATGTACAGCAAGATACATTCACATTCAGCATGAGAACCAAGCTGGGATGGGATGAGGAAATCCCTCAGGTCATGGTACATCCCATATATAGTTTTTCAAGCGCCAAACTACAACAAAGGAACTCATCTATAACAAATCTACAACCTTGTTTTAATTCTGATTAATAAACTAAAGCTTATTCGATTATCATTATGTTGTTTTTTTTAAACGCTCATACAAAACAAAAAAAGTGGAGGGAGAGTAGTCTGAATCGGGTTCTGGAGCATTGCTCTACCTAATCCATCGCACTCATGAGCGTCACATCCACTTGTAGTGCATCATTTCCGCCAGCAAGCTTCTCCTGTTAGACCTTCCCCGAGGTGGTTGGTGGGGTGACGAGCACCCAGCACGTGACCTCTACGACGAGTTTCTACCCACGGAAGTACCATAGGAGGACACGGCTTAAATAGTATGGCTTGTCCACCAGAAGGCTGTATTATGGTGTACATAATATAAAACTTCGGCCCAGTTCTGCTTGTATTGCAATGGTTGGTGTTCCTGAAGTTTCATTTTTCGTCCCTTTTTATTTTTTACATCCATGTTTGTGATGGAATAGTATTGTGAATCGCTAGCTCGCATTGCATGCTGGGAAACAGCGTCACTCAAGGAAGTTTTGGCTTCGCTGACACGGTCCTGAAGGGAAGTGGGTTTTAGTGCACTGGAATGGGATGAATGTGTTCAATCAAGCAGTACAAACCTGATTAATTGTCTTAATACTTGACTTGGAATGGCCATATTGTTTAGGATTAGAATTAGATGACAACTTGTTCACAATATTTGCAACTATTCAATTTGACCAGCAGGTGTCAGTAGAAGACGAAATTTCATGTTGACTATTTCCTAATGGAAGTGCTCTCTTTACGTTGGATTTTTCTCATAATTATTTGAAGTGTAGGCCTGTATCTGCACACAATTTGGAATTCGTCCCAGCGCCCTGAGCTGTAAATTTGGACGGTGTAAAATGAAAATGGCCATCTGCAGCAGAATGAAAGTGAGATTGCATTGTCCAGGTAGGAGGACAGCAGTCAGTCATGTTTCACCTCCAGTCAACACGCAGTGGTTCACATGAAGGTCCAAGAGGCCTACAGACCTACACTGAGTCTGGATGTGGCAGTACAGTTGGATCATTGTCTTTGTTGTGTTGTTTGGTCATTGTGATCCAATGTAATGTGAGAGAAGGACGAGTGCAGTTATATTGGAGTGAGTTATTTAGAGTGTAATAGAAGTTATAATGCAGAGTCTGTTTTTATGAAATGTTCTATCACCTGGCATCCATCCATCCATCCATCCATCCATCCATCTTCTACTGCCGTATCCGGAGTCAGGTCTCGGGGGCAGCAGCCTCAGCAGAGACCCCCAGACTTCCCTGGACCCAGTCACCTCCTCCAGCTCCTCCAGTGGGACCCCAAGGCTTCCCGGTCCAGCCCAGAGACCTGGTCAGCACCACTGTGACTCCCTGAGTCCCTGCTGCTCAGGTGAGGCTTCAAAGATCTGGCTGCACCTGATTGGACGGTCGTGGAGGATCTCCTTGGTCTTCTTGGTCTTCTTGGTCTCCAGCTGTTTGACCTCATGCTCTCTGTTGACCTCCTCACTCAGTCCCTCAGTGATGTAGAGCTCAGTGTAGATGCTGTTGAGGAGAGTTTGACTTCCTGCTTCTTCACCTTCAGTCACACGTTCACATTTCCTCTCCAGACTGATCTTCTGCTGCTGTAGAAGCTCCTGCAGACCACCAACCTCTGGAGCTGAGAGAAGGTTGGAGAAGAAAACATCAGTGTGACAGTGTGAGCATCATTTTCTGTCCACGACTTGAAGCTGAAAGCATCCAAACTCCATTTTTCAGCTGCTGTTGTCTGACTGTTTGCTCTAAATGTCCTCCAGTGGATCTTCTGACTGGAGGTCCTGACCACGGTTATAATAGTTAACGAAAACGAACAAAATAACGAAAACTTCAATTGAAAAAAACAATTGTCACGTTCCCAGGGGTTAGGATTTTGGTACCTGCCCCATTGGGCTTCGAAGCGAGCAGAGCTGAGACCATAAGGGTGACGTAGCAACGTTCAGGACACTGATTGGCCAAAGGCAGTCTTTCACGAAAGACCAAAACCGCCATTTTTAAATGCCTCGCGTGTGGATTTTTACATTAACACGTATTAAAAACTGAAAAGCTTATGAAACTGTACCATGGGTGAACAAAGAACTACAGACGTTTCTGTTCTCTGTGGCCGAAGAAAAAGCACAATGCAGACAGTTGTGCAGAAAGTTTAGTGTTAGCTAAAATATCGGGCACACAGACGTACTTATTATGTATACATTTCTTTCCATTGTAACAGGTCACTACAAGATCTGCAATCCATTACCTAGAATTGGTTTTCCTTAAACCGATGTACAGGATTACTAATCTGACTTTGATGGGCAAATTTGACAACAGAATACAATTGTGAAGCACTAAAACACAGGACCACAAAACAATTAAATGCATGATGAAATAATGATATGCTTTGTTAAATAAAATAAAATGGCATTTTCAACTAAGTAATAAAATAGTCGGTGGTGCAGTGGTTAGCGCTGCCGCCTCACAGCAAGAAGGTCGTGGGTTCGATTCCGGGGCCTGGACCTGGGACCTTTCTGTGTGGAGTTTGCATGTTCTCCCTGTGTCTGCGTGGGTTCTCTCCGGGTTCTCCGGCTTCCTCCCACACTCCAAAAACATGCATGTGAGGTCAATTGAACGTTCTAAATTGTCCGTAGGTGTGAGTGTGAATGGTTGTTTGTCTCTATGTGGCCCTGCGATGAACTGGCGACTTGTCCAGGGTGTCACCCTGCCTTCGCCCTAAGACAGCTGGGATAGGCTCCAGCAGACCCCCGTGACCCTGAATAGGTATAAGCGGGTATAGAAGATGAATGAATGAAATCTTTATTGAATGAATGACACATTTTATTTCACTCGTGGTTTATGTAATTGTTATTTTTTGCTCCATAGCTTTCATGATTCAGCATTACATGTTAAGCGTGATGAATTGCATGAAAAGAGAGAGCACTCGCTGATAAATTAACATGGTGTGCTGTTTAATTCCATGAGGACGACAAAATATTTGCAAATTTGTGTTAGCTACACACATCGACAGGTGCAAGAGAAAGGGAGGAACTTTCAGGGAGGAACTTTAAAGATCGTTGAGTTTTTATTTTTTATTTTTTTTAGTTCTGATGAAATAAATAGACCAATCATTTCATTACTTTGTCTGCTTTCCAAAGAGAGTTGCTTCAAAGAATTATCATTTATTATTCAGTGGCACATTGCTCACTTGTTTAATACACAAATAATAGTATATTATTATAATAATACTATTTTATTAATATAATAATAATAATAATAATAATAATAATAATAATAATAATAATAATAATCATCATCATCATCATCATCATCATCATCATCATAATCATCATCATCATCATTATTATTTCTAAAATTTCCAAACAACAATCGTCAGTTGTTCCGTAAAAAATACATTGATTTCCATGTTGAATTTTGTACGTTTCGTGAGCGCGCACGTCTGTCAGTGACGGTCTCCACACTGACACAACTGCGCATGCTCTATTATCCCAACAATGCGGAAGTCAAAAAGTTTTTGGGAGCCATGCGCTGGGTGAGCAACTTCATTGAAAGGAATGGGAGGCCATCTTGGACTCTGGGGGCTTGCCGCACTGTCACGCAGGTTGAGACGTAGCGGGCCGGCGACGCACAGGTATGACGTGAATGATTGACAGCTACCATTCGTTCCCGTTAGCGAGAGGATTAAAAACAAACAGACACCATTATGGCATCAAAAAGGAGTTATCCCAGCGGTGCGGAAAAACGGAAGGAAAAGAAAACTGATCAAGAAAAACTTGCAAAGGGGAAAGGTAAGTTATTTGTTTGTGATGTGGGCTGGAGAGGTGGAGGTGAAACGCTGTTGCCCCCCCCCAGTTTGTTTATTTGTCCTGCTAGCCAGCTAGCTAGCGTCGGATAAATGTTAGCTGGCTGGCTAATATTTGTTCGTCATGAATCAGCGTTTTTGTTTGTTTTATGAAAGTTGACCATGTCCTGCCATGTTGGCCTATCCTGCCATGGGAATGACTGATTGACTCCACACCCGTTTATTCACATTCTAACAGGGAGGGCGGGAGGGAGGGCATGTTGGAGTTGTTGTTGTAGTCAGTCCCCTGTTATTGTTCAGTGGAAGTTGTCTCTCACATATTTGACTCTTAATGTTATTTTAGCCTTAACTTAGGATGAATTTACTAAGCTTAGTTTGTATTTTGTAGGCCCTTCATTAGAAATGTGCTACTGTTTTATAATTCAAAGAAATATTTTATGGAAATACTTTATTTGGCATGGTGTTGACTATTTTAGACTGTTGTGGCAGTGGGTCATTTATCTTAGTTTTATTACTTTAACTAGTACAGTGTGTAAAGTAATGCCAAAAACTCTTAAAAATGACAGTTTTGTAATTGGGTAAAAGCTTTAAAGGGACACCAGAACCATAATGTTTAATTTAAAAACAAATGAATTTTTAATTTTCCTATATTACTGCAACATCACTATAATAATAAAATAGGAAAATGTGCTTCTGATCTGTTTTGCTTGATGATCTAATGAGCTTTGTCTCTGCAGGAGCAATTCTAAAATATGTTGGCGCTCCAGACATTGAGCCAGAGGGATCTCCCGGACATCCTGACCAGGAAGCTCCAGGACCAACACGTTCCTCAGAACCTCCTTCTGTCCAGGTGAATAATGTGTGTTATTCTTAGTAGCTAAGCTGATAAGTGTGGGACGAAACTAAGGCAATTAAGCATTATTTTGATTGTTGGTTTGCGTTTTAGTGTTGCACTTGTTGGTTTGTTGGATTTTCTTATTTAAAGTAAGCATTTTCTTTTATGAATACTCAATCTGTTGTATTTATTGACATATAGAGGATTCTTTTCCTAGTATTATAGTGTTTGTTTGTTTTTAAATCAGTTTAACTTGCCTGAGTTGCTCAACTGAAGATGTTTAATTTTACCTGCAGCCTGTTTTGCTCACGAGGTGTAATAGATTGTGGAATCTTAGTAGACCTTGCTGAGAGTGGCAGCAATCAGCTCTGATGACCGTGGTGCTTGTAAATAAGGCAAATGCGCCATCTAGTGGGATGCAGCATGTTTATTCGTGTTGGAGCAATGACAAGTACTACTAACAAAACAAAAGATGCACAGGGTAAAAAAAAAAATCATAAACTCTTCTTAGATCTCTTATAGATTATTGATAATAGCATTCTAATTGATTTCAAACCTTTTCAAAAGATCTTTTGCCAATAGCACACCCAAATATTTGATAACCTTGGAATTCCATTTGATTTTATATTTTCCTCTAATTTCTCTGCCTGGATGATAATTCAGCGTGAGAACTTGAGTGTTTGCTATGTTTAACTTGTTGCCTGTGTATTTACCATAGGTTTCTATTATCAACATCAAATGAGGTAAGGTTCTGTCCGGGTCTTGGAGAACCAAAATAATATCATCAGCAAAAAGCCCTGTTAGATGTCCCTGCTCTCCTATATGTATTCCTTTTAGATTGTTACTTTGTCTGATCATTTGTGCCAGCGGCTCAATGAACATAGCAAACAATGTAGCGCTTAGGCAACATCCTTGACGAGTACCATTAATCTTTATCCTTGCCGTAGGTTCTTGGTAGAGACCTTGAATACACTGTATTAACTTTTCTTGGAACCCCAGTTTCCCAAGAACTTGATACAGAAATCTCCAATTCACACAGCCAAGGCTCACCAGTAACAGCTCGCAGGCCCTGCTTTTGGATCTGATCTATTATGTATAGGACCCGTCTAATGTCTTCTTGAGTCTGCCTACCTGTTAAAAAAGCTGACTGATTGGAAGTCCATCTCGTCCCCTTAAATTTCAAAGCGTAACGAACCTGTGTAGCCCGAGGAATTTTATTATAGTTTATTTCCTAGGGTGCAACTCCCCAGGTGGCATTGTCAGGCAACCCCCCACCCCATTTTCCTTTATACCCACCATCAGAATTGTCTCCACCTCCGCCAGACCCTCCCCCTTGCCGTAGGTTCTTGGTAGAGACCTTGAATACACTGTATTAACTTTTCTTGGAACCCTAGTTTCCCAAGAATTTGATACAGAAATCTCCAATTCACACAGTCAAGGCTCACCAGTAACAGCTCGCAGGCCCTGCTTTTGGATCTGATCTATTATGTATAGGACCCGTCTAATGTCTTCTTGAGTCTGCCTACCTGTTAAAAAAGCTGACTGATTGGAAGTCCATCTCGTCCCCTTAAATTTCAAAGCGTAACGAACCTGTGTAGCCCGAGGAATTTTATTATAGTTTATTTCCTAGGGTGCAACTCCCCAGGTGGCATTGTCAGGCAACCCCCCCGCCCCATTTTCCTTTATACCCACCATCAGAATTGTCTCCACCTCCGCCAGACCCTCCCCCTTGCCGTAGGTTCTTGGTAGAGACCTTGAATACACTGTATTAACTTTTCTTGGAACCCTAGTTTCCCAAGAACTTGATAAAGAAATCTCCAACTTTTGGAGCTGATCTATTATGTATAGGACAGTCCTAGGGCTGGACGATATAGAAAAAAAGCATATCGATATAAAAAAAAGTCATATTGATCGATATCGATAATTATCAAAAAAATTGAAAACATATTTTAATTGCAGTGCTGGATGTTTTATACTATTACTTCATGACAGACTTTTAATAAAGAACACACGAGCACTGAATTCAAATTCAAACTTTTATTCAACCATCTTTTTTAAACACAACTGAATTGTTTTTTTGTTTTTTTTTAATATTATTATTAGTATTATTATTATTATTAATTTAGTCATTTATTTAAAAAAAAAAAATAGGCTGAGATAGGGCTTGAACGTGCAACTCGACCAGAGGTCTGAAGTTGTGGCGGTTAACAGCTCGTTTTGCACTGATTCCCTGCACTCGTTGTACAGACGAGGAAGAGCTGTGTTTGAAAAATACTTGCAGTCTGGAACTTCATATCGCGGGTCAAGAGTGGCGAGAAGCTGTTTGAAGCCAAGCTTTTCAACGGTGGTTATTGGCAGCATATCCCTCGCTATGAAGCATGTTACTACATGGGTGATGTCCTTATGGCGCTTGGACGCTTTGTCGTATTTACTGCAAGAAGTCCAGTTTGGTCTGCTTTACTTGCTTGGTGCTGGCGCTGGCAGCGGATTCCTCCTCCGACGTGGAGCCGCTGGGTCTGCGTTTGCGATTGGTTGGAGGAAGAAATGACCGTAATATTAAGCTACATGATTGGCTATGATGAAAAAGGAAGTGAAACTTTTTCTATCAAACTTTTTATCGACCCCTTTTTTTCCTATTGCAGCACACGTCTATCGATCGATATATATCGTTATCGAATTATCGTCCAGCCCTCGACGGTCCCGTCTAATGTTATCTTGAGTCTGCCTACCTGTTATAATACCTGACTGATCCTCATCTATCAAGTCCGGCATAAAACTTTCAAGTCTTTTTGAGATGATTGAAGTAAAGATCTTCTAGTCAACATTTAAGATTGAAATGGGCCTATACGAATCACAAAGTTCCTTATTTTTCCCTTCTTTTGGAATAACTGGAATGACAGCCTCTTTCCATGAGGGAGGCCGTTTGCCCTCTGTCAGAGTCAGATTAAAAGAATTTAGGAGTATCGGGGTTAATTCTTCTCCAAATGTTTTATACCACTCACTAGGAAACTGTTGTGATTCTATATTAAGTTTAATGCATTAAAGCTGTGTGAGTTAGTATATTAGCAAATATTGTATGTATGTGTTAGAATTATTAGAGTTAGTTAAATGTTTGAATGTAGTGAATATTAATACATGTAGTTCTCTTATAACCATTTGCCCATCATTATCAGTACTTTAGGGTCATTCAGAACCTCTGAGCAAAGACTGTGAAACTCATTAAGTCTCGTAAACAGTGACCTGGGTGAACAGAGAGTGGTCAGCTAAGGAAACTGCATTTGCGACCCCCATAAAGTTTATGACCCATCCAGGCACGGGAACAAGAACTTTTCACCCCAGGAGGTTATGGCATGGAAGTGTTCCAGTAGACCAGATCGGAAGGAGGATGGATCATTTGGCTCCCTGCCAAATAAGGACTTGTTTATTTTTACTATTATTAACTGGGGGCTGGGATCTGGACACCCGGCAGCCAGTCAAAGGAGGACAATACCGGAGAACATTTGCATGTTTTCATTATGTATAAAAGGACTGGGTCAAGGGACAGATAGCAGTCAGACTTCATGCCCTGACAATACATTGTTGTTGCTAGGGTTTTGAACTCGGCCCAGAGCTCTGTATATTTGTATCCTGAATTGTTTTATTTACTAAAGATATATTTAAATTGGCATTCTTCTCCTGAGACCCTTCATTCAACGAACACGCGGATCAGCAGCACGACATAAGGAAATAATCTGATCCAACAATTTGGTGACCCCGACGTGATGAAGGAGGAGAAGTAATCTGAAGGAATGAATTCAACAACGGTCACTTCGGAGGACAACTGACGACAAAGGCGCCAACAAAAAAGGTAAGCAGACACCTGTTTAATCGAAGTTCTGCACATTGGCTATTTCCAAAATTTGTCGTCACTGTCAATTGAAGTGTCCTAGTTAGAAAATCTGGGTACAAATATAATATAAATTATTACGGTTCATCACCGGAAATACGGTTAATCACCGGAAGGATACAGTTTAAACTGGTAATACGGTTCATCACCGGAAATACGGTTAATCACCGGAAGGATACAGTTTAAACTGGTAATACGGTTCATCACCGGAAATACGGTTAATCACCGGAAGGATACAGTTTAAACTGGTAATACGGTTCATCACCGGAAATACGGTTAATCACCGGAAGGATACAGTTTAAACTGGTAATACGGTTCATCACCGGAAATACGGTTAATCACCGGAAGGATACAGTTTAAAAAAAAAAAAAAAAAAAAATTATAAATAAATAAAAAACTGGGGTGGAACTCGGAGCGCATTTGACGGGACGGACACTCCCGGCGTCCGAGCAATATGATTGTGTGGGTGGAATGAATGAGTTAGTGAACGTGAATTAAAAGATTCTTTGTCCTTGAGTGAAACCGGACCAACTAAAGTTGGTCTCGGAGCTTGTTTCACTGAGGCACTGAATTGGCCGACGGAGCCATTCACATTCAAGCTCACTCGGGAACATAATAACTAAATAAATAGGTATATTCATAAATAAATAAATTAGAATGGAAGGCAATAAAGAGTGTTGGGAGCAGGGAGGTTGTCCTCCCTATCCATTGACGGTGCAAGACCAGTGGAGACAGACACTGGCACAAGCAGTAAGTAGTATTCCGAAAGAAGAAAGGGAGAAAGAATTAGAGGTGATGAATGAGATTTGGGAAGCAGGCCAGCAGGAAGGAAAACTACCCCCATTTACAGCTAACGTTAGTTTGGTCTATGCATTGTCTCAGATGGAGAAAGAGGCAAAAGAGGTGTTAAAACAACATCGAGAGAATAAAAAAGGAGGTCCTCTGGCGGGACCTAATTGGAGAAAAAAGGAGAGGAATCTAGAAAACAATCGACGTCTTATACACCTCATGGCTATGGCATGTGCTGCAGTCCATGGAGGTTATCAAATGGGGGAAGAGGGTACGAAGGAAGAGAAAATTCTTGAGAAACACTCAGGGCCCACACCAACCTCATCATTGTACCCTCAGTTATCATCTGTGAATACACCACCACCTTATCAAATGCCAGTTGCACAAATTACTGAGGGGATATTGAAGTATGATGATGAGGGACAGAGAGAGTTGATACATATGATGCAGCGTCTATCCAGACAACTTGAAGGTAGAGAAGGACAGGGTCAGGAGCAGGAGGTTGAATATGAAAGTAATGAGACAGAAAAGAAGCCGTCCAGCCATACTACTCCACAAACAGATATAAACACAACACATTTGAAGCAGGAACCATCTAAGCCGACAATAGATTATTCTGGAGGGTTTGAGAGACAGGCACTGAGAGAAGGTGTGATGCCCAATCCAGAATTAGGACCACCTGTAGTGAACAGGAAACAAAGAAAGGAAACAGAAAGACTGGACCTTACGTCATGCATTCCACTAAGCGGAGAAAAAGAAAATGATACATTGTACCCCCAATTTGAATCTGAGGATTATGCGGTTGATTTTCAGGGAAGACTGACAGTGCACGGGGATGGCCCCCTCACACCACAAACAAAGAGGCAGTACCGCCCCACTCCTGTGAAATCACAGGAGGAGGAGGAGGGGTGTCACAAATGTGTAAGGGACAAACAGGAGCGCGATGCCATAAATTTAGACTTAGAAAATGATATTTTCTCAGAGGTAACAGGAGACTATGATTTCCAGACTCGGAAGAGATATTGTACTAGAAGTACTACTCGAGGGGGTGATCACCCAGTTGCTATTCAAATGCCATTAGTTCCAAAAGGACAAAATATGCACCCTACATATGTACCATTTGCGATGACAGACATAAATTGTTTGGTGGAACGCATGCCTCCTCCCTCAGAGGGGGGTAACAAATGGATGACATCATTCTGTAGTTTTACCACAGGCATGCAATTAGCATTGGGAGACTGGAGAAGTCTTATATCCAGACAATTGGCCCAGTGGGATGTAGATCAGATTGAAGTGGTTGCTGCCACTAAAGATTTGCCAAATAGAACTGCTCTAGGCCCATATGCTACTGCATTGGGCAGAGCAATGCGTGATAAGTTTCCTGTTCCCTTAGGTGCTGTTCATTCCCTAACTTTTAAGTTGATAGATAGTGAAAACATTCATGGGTATTTGACACGCTGTAAGGAGGAATGGTTGGGTGCTGTGGGATGTCATCCAGGGACAGATCGTCTTCAGACCACTCTTTTCCGGCAATCTGTGATGGCAGGATTGCCCCAAGGTGTGAAGGGGGCAATGGAAAATAACCCTGATTTACCAGGAAGCACAACTGATGTGTGGGAGAGACATCTTTCTCATCACATCAAGATTTACCGTGAAAAAGAGGCAAGTAAGAAAGACGGTGTTGTGTCAGCTCAGGAACAATTGTTAAAACTCCAGTTGGATGAGGCCAGGCGTAAAGTTAATGATAAAATGAAGAAGGAACAAGTAAACGAAGACCGACAGATGGTCCAACATCTATCTCAGCAGCCTCCCCCTCAGGAACAATCGCAGGCAGTTTGGTTTTTTAACCCCTATTGGGGCGGTCCTAGAGGAGGCAGAATTGGGGGTCGCGGAAGGGGTTGGGGGACCGGCATGGCGGCATCGGGTTACGGCAAAGATCTGTGTCACCGTTGTGGACAGAGAGGACATTGGCGTAACAGTTGTCCGTGGAGTCAACAGTTCAGAACACAAAGGAATTTTGATTTCCCGTCCTATGGAGTGTATTCTGATCCGCCTCACAGGCCACCAGCAGGGCGAGGCAACATCCCCCAGACTCAAGGTCCACCGCAACATCAGGCTCCCAATCCAGGAGCTGCTCCGCAAGGCCAGTACACCCAGGGTGACTATCACTACACTCAGTGATGGAGCCCAGAGGTTCCCACGGAGGAGGCGCTGTCAGAACCCCTCATCCAAATGACGGTGTGAGGGAAGGAATTTTCCTTCCTGGTCAACTCAGGGGATCGTTATTCAACGCTATCTCAACATCTTCCAGCGTCATTGCTCTCATCCGACACCGTTAAACTTGTGGGTTTCTCGGGACGACCAGCATGTCTGCCAATGACTGTTCCGTTACATACTCGACCAGCTGGACAAACTTTGTTACATCCCTTTGTGGTTTCATCGCACTGTCCCATAAATCTCTTGGGAAGAGATTTATTGGTGAAAACAGGTGAGGCTATTCTCTGTGGCTCTGATGGAGTACAAGTGAGATTTCCTGATGGAACTGAACTGAACTGCTCAACCAGCACACCCGGTGCTACGTGTCGCATGTTGATGAATGCCAACACAGCACCGGGCGAAGAATTCTGGGCAGATATTTATTGGGGTGAACTGGAATCTGAAACATCTTATGGAACTGGCATAGTGTCGCTGTTTCAAAGCTGGAAGCCCTGGTTGTCTATGCTCCGGCCTTTTACTCCGCCCGCTGACCCCTATCATGTCACCTTATTCTACGATCGTGATGAAAATGAAGTTTATAGGGATGCATTTGAAAATGAATTAGAAGGGTCTTTTTGGTCCATAACATCGCCTTGTCTTTTAATAGGTCCGGAGGGTGTGGCTGCTCAGGTAGTATTGACAGGTGAACAGATGGAGTGGTATGAGATGGCAAAAGAAGCATTTCCTCATGTCACGTTGTCTGTTCATGCTAAGCACCAAGCCAGAGATTTGGGCCCTATGACTAAACGCCTCGTCTCAGTTCAAGACTGGGTTGATATACAAGTTCCGGGGTTATCACATTCACCGTCTGAAGATAGTTATCGCATCACACATACAACCACTAATACAGTGGTGCTCCACCATCGGCAAATTGAAAGACATCATGGCAGGGAATAGACTGATCATTCTCTGAGTGATCTAATGTTGGACGACCTGCCAGAGGGACTCTGGTCAGCTGGTCCCACTGATGTTGGATTTTGTTCCACAGTGAAGCCCACTACATTTGCTATCTCAGACTCGACACCAATTTGGCAAGGGCAATATAAACATAAACCGCAGGCAGAGGAGGACATAGTTGACACCATTGAAGGCCTTTTGGTGTCAGGAATTTTGGAGCCGTCTGATTCCCAATGGAACACTCCTATTCTGCCAGTTGAGAAGACAGGGACAGGCAAGTATCGGATGGCACATGATTTGCGGCGCATTAATGCAATTGTGACCACTCCCACGGTCCCAGTCCCAAACCCCTACACAGCAATGTCAGCATTAGAGTCAAACCATAAGTGGTTTACATGTATAGATTTGGCTAATGCATTTTTGTCTCCCTCTAGATCCTGAACGCCGAGACATTTTTTCATTTACTTATAGGGGGAGGCGACTCCGATACACTCGACTTCCACAGGGGTTCATTTTGTCCCCAGGACTATTTAATCAGTCTCTAAGGGCACTCTTACAGGATTTTGTTTTGCCTGAGGGTGTAGTTTCGGTGCGGTATGTTGATGATATCTTATTAGGTGCCACGTCGTCGGACTCCTGTCTACAAGCGACGCAGTTTCTCCTCCGACATTTGTTTGAGGAAGGGTTTAAGGTCTCTAGGAAAAACTCCAATGTTGTCCGAGTAACTCTGAAAAGACTATACCCCTTCGTGCGCTCTTCAATCAGCAGGGCATGCGTAATTTAACGGTTCCATTAACTTGGACCAAAGAGGCAGAAATGGCATTTATTCTCCTTAAGCAATCACTGACATCCGCAGCACAGCTAGCTGTTCCAGATTACAAGAAACCTTTCTTTTTGGATGTTTCTGAAGGACAACACACGGTAAACGGTGTTCTCTTTCAGAAAAAAGGGGGTGAGAGAAAGGTTTTAATGTACGCTAGTGTAACATTAGATTTAATAGAAAATAGGCAACCACCATGCGTTACACACGCAGCCGGTGTAGCAAAGCTGTTGCAAAAGACAGCACACCTGGTGATGGGACACTCTTTGACAGTACTCACAACACATAGTGTAGTCTCGTTGGTGAGTTCAGCAGCATTCACAATGATCACTCAGGCAAACGAGAATGGAGAAAATTTTAACGGCACCACATATAATATATACACATGAAGAAGTGAACATGGCGATGGCATGTGGGAAGGTGAACCACATAGGTGCGAGGAGAAGGTTGCAAGGGATGAGAAAGTAAGGATAGATTTACAGGCAGAACCGTTGACTGCCCCAGATGAAATTTTGTTTACAGATGGCTGCTGTTTCAGACACCCCCAAGAGGGTCTGAAGGCAGCCTATGCGGTAGTAAGGAAAGTAAAACAAGGGAATGAGGCAGCAGATTTGGCAGCTAAGAAAGCAGCAGGATATCACCCAGTTATATCATGCTCCATTTTGAAATATAAACCCTATTTTGATCAACTAAAAGCGACTCTCTCAGTTTTCTCTCAACAGGTAAACTCGGGAACCGCAGGTGAAGGAGAGCAGGGGACTCCAGACGCATCGGAGTGGGTTCTCTTGACAGCCATTAAGAGAAAGTGGGCTGACCCGAGGTGGACAGGACCGTTCCGAGTAGTGGAGCGTACGATCCACGCTGTTCGTCTGCGGGGCAAAGGTGAAACCTGGTAGCACTGGAGCCAGTGCACACCGGCAGCTGCACCTCGGAGATCACTTCGCAACTGTGAAGAACATCAACAGGAAACAATATGAAGTTTTGGGTTTTATTACTGCCTGGGCTATTAGGTTTGTGTGAGGGGCAGATAGGTGAGATTTGTTTAGGTTACACAGGGGTGGTGTTAAATTACGTTAGGGGAAGTGACACTACATTTCAATTTGACTTGTGTGATGTAGTAGGAGGCTGTAGAAATCCAGAGGGATGGAGGAGTTATGATGTATATATATGTATGTATAGCGTGGTGCATTATACTTGTTTATATGGGAAAGGGGTGGTTCAGGAAATGTGTCCAAATTGGAATTATGTCCATTGGTACACGGGGCGGAACTGGAGTCCCAGTGTCCCAGCGTTTTGGACAAAGGATGATAGGGACAAGATAACATTTACCAGGGGACAGTTGATAGGACAGAAACATAGGGGTTCAAATCCACTGCTACTCTCCATCAGGGATATGCAGTATTCTCCACAAAGGAGGTTGGACGGGACAGGTGACAGATTGTTTTTAGTATTAGGTGTAAATGCAGCAGGTCAGGATCCCAAAGGTATTATAGAAATTAATTGGATTGACCCAGTGCCATTAAGTCCCGCACCAACAGCGATTCCTGTGTTGAGGGGGTTGGCCGAGGTTATCGCCATTGATGTAACAAACCTGACCGCAGGAGATGTGGTCCGGATGGCGACGGGATATGGTGATACCAACATTTGGATTGAATGGATACAAGCTACAGTTAGAGACAGAAACATGACAAATTGTGTGGCTTGTTCCTCAGCTCGTCCCGTTCTGCGTACATTTCCGGCACCCTTATTGATTGACACTGACCCTCAAGGATTTCAATGTATGCTTTCTTTGCATTTGTATGATAACCCTCTTAACTGTACAACTCTATCAGCCCTTTTCCCAGTGATGTCCAACAAAACAGCCCCACCAATGTTTGCACCATCTAAAAGCAACTATACGTGTCTCAGTAGGAAGGGAGACGTTCAGATGGGTGAGTTACCTGGCACCTGGTGTGGGAAAACAATTAATGTCTCATCATGGAATAATGCCTCTCATTTTCCAGTACATCGTGCAGACCTGTTTTGGTACTGTGGGGGACGGACATTATTTGCCGCCCTCCCTCCAAGGTGGTCAGGCACCTGCACCATTGTACGATTATTGCTCCCATTAACCCTTCTGGGTCAAAAGGGGGTGCCTTCTCTGCCAGCCAGGGAAAGGAGATCGACTCCATCGTTTGATCTCACTCAAGGATCCCCCACCTACATTGATGCTATTGGGGTTCCGAGGGGTGTTCCAGATGAGTATAAATTAGTTGACCAGGTGGCGTCAGGATTTGAGAATATTCCAATTTTATCTGCATTGTTCCCTGTCACCCCAAATAAAAATATAGATCGGATTAATTACATACATTATAATGTTCAGAGACTGGCTAACCTCACTCGGGATGCTGTTGCAGGTCTGTCAGAGCAGCTGGCGGCCACCTCGCTGATGGCGGTTCAGAACAGGATGGCACTCGATATGCTCCTGGCTGAAAGAGGTGGTGTCTGCTCTATGTTTGGTGATCAATGTTGCACCTTTATTCCTAATAACACAGCCCCGGATGGTTCAGTAACTCGGGCGCTAGAAGGTCTGAGGACTTTGTCAGAAGAGTTGAAGGAAAATTCGGGCATTGATAATCCTCTGGGAAAATGGTTAGATAGAATGTTTGGAAAATGGAAAATGATTATTGTATCTGTATTAATCTCATTCATTTCAGCTGTAAGTGGTTTAATTTTGTGTGGTTGTTGTTGTATTCCATGTATTCGTTCATTATGTAATCGCCTTATTGTTACTGCTTTAGAAGGTAAACAACCCCCACCCTACCAAATGGCTCAATTTCAGAAGGAGAGGGCGCCATTGATGGAGGATTTGGAAGAAGAGATAGTTGTTAACATGTTCTGAGATGGTTTGTGGTTGGCCTAGTGGAGGCTAGGCCAAAAGGGGGACTGTTGTGATTCTATATTAAGTTTAATGCATTAAAGCTGTGTGAGTTAGTATATTAGCAAATATTGTATGTATGTGTTAGAATTATTAGAGTTAGTTAAATGTTTGAATGTAGTGAATATTAATACATGTAGTTCTCTTATAACCATTTGCCCATCATTATCAGTACTTTAGGGTCATTCAGAACCTCTGAGCAAAGACTGTGAAACTCATTAAGTCTCGTAAACAGTGACCTGGGTGAACAGAGAGTGGTCAGCTAAGGAAACTGCATTTGCGACCCCCATAAAGTTTATGACCCATCCAGGCACGGGAACAAGAACTTTTCACCCCAGGAGGTTATGGCATGGAAGTGTTCCAGTAGACCAGATCGGAAGGAGGATGGATCATTTGGCTCCCTGCCAAATAAGGACTTGTTTATTTTTACTATTATTAACTGGGGGCTGGGATCTGGACACCCGGCAGCCAGTCAAAGGAGGACAATACCGGAGAACATTTGCATGTTTTCATTATGTATAAAAGGACTGGGTCAATTTCCCTTCTGACACCGATTATTTGTTGTGACACTGTATCGTCCTTATTGCTTTTGTGTTCTTCTTGTAACCTTCTTCTCTATGTGGCAGGTGGGTTTGCCCCCACCTTCACGTCATCAATCACACCTGCGCCGGAGTGCAATCTTTGCGTCCCTCAGTGCGTTTACATGGTACTCGAGAAATTTGAATTATTGCCATAGTCCGATTCTGATCGGAGTTTGAGAACTCCGATTGGAATTGGAGAACTCCGATTGAGACACCCAGATAATGCGATTGGAATTCTAATTTCTAGGCCATGTATACGCCTTAGTCGGACGATTAACTGGACAACGTAAGTGCGCACGCACCACCGCACAACTACGTTACGTCTAACAAAACAGACGGCGCGAAACAACCAGCAAACGCGAATAAGAATGTTGACATTTGGAGAGAGGATGAGACCGGGGCGATGCTTTCTCTTCTAAAAGAGATGGACATATTAAAATAACACACAACAGAGACCTTTTTTAAAAGGGTAGCGCAGCAAATGCAGGGCTCCGGCTTTGCGCAGCCCTGAACAAATACGTATTCCTTTGTATTTATATTTCTACCTTTTCGTTCACATTTTTTATAAGTTAGAAGAATTTCAACTTTGTAAATAAAAGCACAGCAAAGAGATGTTTTTCTGATTTGTTTTTATTTCGATAATTTCGCGGTTATTCTGCTGGAAACGGCGTGCAGCGGCACAAGCTTCCTCCACGGTCAGCACTTTAATGAGCGTGTGTATAACTGAAGACACCGTTCCTTTGCAAAACCTGTACACAAACTCTCCCACCAGTCTGCGCAGAACCCGCATCCAACAAGAACGAGAGTTTCGGGTCCGTGGCAACGGCACAAAGCGTAGCATCGAAGACATTGTGTTGTTGTAGCCCTCCAATAGCAAACAACGTTCTTGTCTCATGGTTATCTTTTAAGATAACCATGAGCACAAGAAATAGGGTACAGCTTATCTGCAAAGTAAGTAACACGTACATTATGAACTATCATTCTATGTCATAATGATGTAATATGTCAACCGAAAGCAGCTGACCAGCTGAAAAGGCTCACTCCACCCCCTACTGTTGGGAGGAGGACATGTTCCCGTCAGTAATTCAAATTTCTCAGCTGCATGTATAGGGGGACAAGGTGAGAACTCCGATTGGACGAGAAAACCAAATTATTGCTTAGTCCGATTAAGCTCTTCCTGCAACTCCCCAGGCGGCATTGTCAGGCAACCCCCGCCCCAATTTTCCTTGATACCCACCATCTAAATTGTCTCCACCTCCGCCAGACCCTCCCCCTCGCCACATCTAGTCTTTTTTTGATAGGCTGCCCTCGCTATTAACCTCCCTCTCATCACAGCTTTAATTGTGTCCCACAGTATGGTAGTGTCTACTGGACTATCTATGTTCTCCTCCATAGAGCATTTAATCTCTTTCTTAACCTCCTCCAGTGTTTTTGGATTATTTAGCATACCCACATTTAATCTCCAAAGTGTGTTTTTCTTCCTCTTATTTAGACAAATAATAAGGTAATTAATACTGTGTCAGTACAAGTCAGTCGTTCCTATTTTACATTCCTCTATTCTGTATCTGTCTGTAATGTTAATAAAAAAAATAGTCCTCTGTAACGGGTGGAGGTCCCTCCAAACATCAAACATCCCGAGTTCGGCTAGAGAGACGTTGACAAGTTTCGACAGGCGGGTCTTACTTCTGTTGCCATTAGTTGTGTCGAGTTTAGCTTTTAAATCATGTTGATTTAGCTTTTGTTGAGAGAGATGTGTTTCCTGTAGATCAGGCATGGCCAAACTACGGCGTGTCTCTGTCCGGCCCGCGTGAAGGCAGTCAAAAATCTAACCTAACTTAGAAATGACACTTGAACCTGCAATGAGTATTTTAGTCGTTCTAAATGAGTCCAACGTTAGAAAAAAAGGAGCGACCCGGACTTCCCACAGTCTCTTTTCTATTAACATGGGAATTCAATTTTAATAATTTGTCAACTAAAAACACCGGTCATACTAGAACATCCCTACCAGCTTTCTTCCCTTTATTCTCTGAATTTAATCAAAGAATCTTTGAAACTCTTGTAGCTTTTCTCTGGCTCGTATCGCTGCTGATGCGTAGCCCCTCCAAGATCCCTCCTTGCACTGCCACTCCGTCGTAGTGCGGGGCACCGAGTGCCGCAGGCCCCTCCGCACCCGTCGCCACCGCCGTCTTCTCCGCCAGGCCGCGTCTCACCAATTCCTCCTTTACCTCCTCTGCGCTGTTGTAGGTTCGAGTTCCCGTATCCCAGTGGGTCCTCATCTTGGTGAATGGCGTCTGGAAGCGGATGCCCTTCTCCTTCAGGATTCTTTTAGCAGTGTTGTACTCCTTTCTCTTTTGGACCATGCGTAATCGTGATGGAATGACGGTACTTTATTCCCCAGTTCTATTTTCTTTGTCCATAGCTCTCGCAGGACCCTCTCTTTGGTAGTAAATTCCAGAAAGTTAACAATGATGGGTCTCGGTTGGGCACCGTCCGCTGGCTTCTGTGCAAATGAGCGGTGTGCTCTCTGAATTTGGAAATTAAAATCTGCTGGCAGGTGCAGTTCGCTTTTCAGCAGGTCTTCCACAAACTTGGCCACAGATTCTCCCTCCTCTCCTTCAGTGACTCCATAGATACGTAGGTTGTTTCTCCTCGGCCTGGACTCCAGGTCAGTTAACTTGTCCTGAAGAGCTTTTTGTTCTCTCAGTGATATGACCAGAGCTTTTCAATCCGCGACTCAGCCTCGTTGATCTTGCCGGTCTGGAGCTCCTGTTCGGTGATGACTTTCGCAAGTTGTTGATTTATTTCGTCTTTGAAGTCGTCCAAGTCTTTTTCCACGTCGTTCCTCAGTGTTTCTCCAAACGTGCGAAGGACTTCTTTTGATTCCGTTTTTAAATCCCGTATCTCCTTGCTAATAATTTCTATGTCCGAGCCCTTTTTCGCGTCGTTAGTCACGAGGAGTTCGTTTCGCCATCTCCCTCTGTTTCAGAGCAAGCTGGTAGTTCCGCCATATTGTCTGTTACCGTGTTTCTGTTTTGGTTGAATCGAGTTTTCCTTCCCATTCCAACGTTCCCCTGATCACTTTGTAGTTAATATGATATCTGCCAATAGTTATTCAAGTTTTCGGGGAGTTTTTACCCTGGATGGTCGAGAGCCCTGGTGTCGCGCAGTCTACCGCTTTATGGCCAAACCAGAAGTCCCTTCCCTCTAGCCTTTTCAAGGGGGAGGTGGCTAGACTCGGCTCTTGTGGGACGAGAAGCAGAAGGCGTGTCCGATCGGGGGGGAAGATGAGATGACATTTTTGTGGGTCAACACAAACTCATCTGCGAGGACAGCAGCCTTGGACAATGACAACACTTTCTGTTCATTCAAGAACATTACCACCTTCTCTGGCAAAGAGTCTTTAAAATCTTCTAAAAGAACGAGCTCACGGAGTGACTCAAAGTCATTTTTGACATCATTAGCTGCACACCATTTATCAAAGAGGTTGCTTTTCTCCCATGCAAACTCGACAAAGCTTTGACCACTAGATTTTCTATGGTTCCTAAATTTTTGCCAGTAGGGCTCAGGAACAAGCTCATAAGCAGGAAAAATTGCTTCCTTTACAACATCATATTGCAGGCTGTCTTCTAAGAAAAGAGCAGACACCAACTCCTGTGCTTTTCCCACCCGCTTGCATTGGAGAAGGACAGGCCACATGTCTCTTGGCCAGTTGAGTGGCGAAGCTATTCGCTCCAAGGCACTGAATTATGAATTCTGTACCTACCTACAACCCCCCCTTCCGTGGCCCGCCGACTCGATGCAGGTCTGTCATGTGGCCCGTTGCTAAAAAAGTTTGCCCACCCTCTATACAGACAGTGAGTTGGAGCAAACTCGTAAGCACTACTTCCAGATGGCCCGCACTGCCAGTGAGGGGAAATGTGTCATGTTCAAAGAGCTGAGATGCAGGCTGGTGAGAAACACTGTCACCAGCATGATTTCTATCTTGAGAGCCAGTCAGCAAGGAGAGGGGGTCCGGTACCCTTCTAAGCATGAAGTCACTGCAATGGCTAAAAGACTAGTGGAGTATTATCCCATGCTGAAGGATTAAGACAAAACAATGAAACATGTAAGTGATTATATTATTTTGCGCACTTTTTGTGAAATAAGTTTGAAGATTTTGAAGCGTGTGGTTATTTTTGGCTGATACTTTTTTTTATCTGTGCATGTTCACGTTCCATCTTTATTTGTTCTTTCAATGAGTGAAATTTTATTTACCACAGGCGAGCACTTACAAGAATCTTCACAAGAGATTCACCAGAGAGGGGCCACAAGAAGAAAAGGCATCACATTGACTTCTCAGCAAGTGACCAAGAAGAAGATCATGATGCAGACTCAATTGGTGGATCAACAATTATTTTGTGTCACACACCAGGGCGCAGTTCTGATAATGGCCACACTTCACGTAAGTAGAAACATGTCCATTTTAATAATAATGATAATGTATGAAAGCTAGGCAATGTTATGATAGTTTTGGATATCATGATATATGACAGGCATTTTTACATTTGAATTGTCATTTGATATATTTTGATGCTCCAAACAATTTCATCCATTTGACTGATTTACTGATTTGTCTCCTCCATTTCATCAGCCAAAGATGGTCTGACAGCACAGGCCAGACATTATCAGACCCTGCAGGAGCTGTACAAGAAACCAAAACCCAACCAAGATGCTGTCTCCCAAATTCTTGACCTGCAGTTTCAAGCAAGAAGATCCTTCATCGATAGTGATGTTCTGAAAGAACAGGACAAGGCCAACAAAGATCCTGGATGCATATCCATGTGTCAAGGATCTTTATCATGTAAGTGATGAACTTGTTTTGGTTTATGATGAAAAGCAAGCATTTTTGCAGATTTTAACATTGACTTGCATTATAGGCGATGAATGAGCTGCGGCGCATTCTGGATAAGGGCAACAGAAAATTCATTGATGAACTAAAAAAAGAGATGGGAAGACTTCTGCACCAATGTGTAATTTTATGGTGTTTGGAAAAAAAATGAAGTGATGAAGCCACGCATAACGCTGGATGTAGTTTAGTAGAGTCATTTTGCTGTGTCTCTAATTGACTGTGTAGCTGTTTCCTTGGACATAGGATGGTTTATGTTGCGCTGAATGAATAGATGCAGAATGGTAATACTCTTCATGCTGAAAAAATAAGATTTTTTTTGTGATCAACACAAACCTAATAAGACTCATTTTTAGGAAGACTAACTTTGAACTCAAAGTTGATTTGTTCTATTCCAGTGGAATATTCCATCGCGCTGCTCAGGGCACTCCCCACACTCTTTCCTTCACCAAGTCCACCACCGAAGAAGCTGGGACATGCCAGTGAGGCCCTGCTTCATGTCATTCAGGTGAAAGTTTGTTCGCATTTTCTCACATTCAACACTTCATAGTTCCATGCATGGATGTGGCGTTTCCTTCTTCTTTTTCTTTAGCCAACAGAAGATCCCACAATGTACTCGCAGAAGAGGTCTTTCTGCAAGCCTGTGTTGCTGTTTGATGGGACCTGCTGTCTCATCTGTCTTGGAGCCACTCCCGCCACCACGCTTGCCAAGGAAGACTTGAGTGATGGTCTGCTTCATCTGATGGGTTACTACTATGCCCTGCACCTCACATATCCAAAAGTGTGTGGCAACCCTTCTCTCTGTCATTCAGACAGAAGTGCTACAGGACACTATCCATGAGTGAGACACCACAGCCTCATACAAAAAAGACCATGGCAGAATGGAAAGATTTTATTGGGGAGTAGAGCTGTGTACTAGGCATAGGTAGTGATACACTCCCCTAAACATGTTATCAGTGGTGATAGGAACACAACACTATATGCTGTCCCCATACTGTTTTTGTTTTTTTTGTGTAACTGAGTGTCAGGGAATCTGAATCAATATTCAATAATGATGACGGTGAATATTGTAACAATTGTTACTTGCGTTCTAGAAATGATTGCTTGAGATTGTTTTAAGATGCAATGCCTTTGTGACGTTTTTATTACAAGGCAGTGAAGGCACTGTCAGCAATTTAAGTGAATAAATAGTTGTTGACAATATTAATTCTGTTTGATTAATTATTTTTTTGGGGGGGTGAGTGGGCGTAGGGGGGGGTGGATGCTTTGTCTCATTTTGAGAAAAAAAAAGCTCATATTGTGAACACTTAAATTAAGAAGAATTGCACTGTTAGTAGGTCTGGTTTTAAGATCTTTTCATTCAAATTAAGAAAGAAGCAAACGTGAAAAAAGAATTGAGAAGCTAGTATCAAGTTTATTTGACTTAGTACAGTCCTTGGAATGAGTGCTTTACTGTTTATTTCAGAGAGTTTTTCCATTCTTCAAATGCCTAGATATATCGTCTTATTTTAAGAAATCTTACCAAGTCTAAATATCTTACTGCATTGGCAGATAATTTGACTTGTTTCTAGCCTGTTCTTTCTCAATTTAAGTGTTTGTTTCTTAGATATATTTTGCAGTGTGTGGACACCGAGGGGAGCTCTAGAATTGGCTCATTCAACCAACCAACGAGCCAATCAGCAGTGGCGTCACAGGCCCTCCTCCTTCTTTGTTCTCTCTCTCACTTTGACTTCTGCACTGGACAGCCAGGTTTGTGGAGGGAAGGTTGGAACAAAGTAAGGACGGGGTACCCCATACATTCATGTACGTAGAGTCACTAAGTCTTAAACTCACCAGGTTTGTATCGCATATCGATAGCCCTAATGCCACACAAGTCTATGAGGGTCCAAGGTCAACTTTGTCCGAGAGACATGGGGCCACTTTCAGGTTCATCAGGATCCTTCAGGACACACCCACGCCAAATTTGGGGCTTCTAGCCCATGAGGAACCCCAAAACCCTCACTCTAATTCCAGCCTTATCGCTAACCCTAATGACAAGTCTATGAGGGTCAAAGGTCAACTTTGTCCTAGAGACATGGGGCCACTTGCTTTTTCATCAGCAGCCCCCAAGAAGCGCACACGCCAAATTTGGGGCTTCTAGTTCTTGAGGAACCCCAAAACCCTAACCCTAGTTTCAGCCTTATCGTTAACCCTAATTCAATGCAAGTCCATGGAGGTCAAAGGTCAAATTTGTCCCAGAGACATGGGGCCACTTTCAGGTTCATCAGGATCCTCCAGGACACACCCATGCCAAATTTGGGGCTTCTAGCCCATGAGGAACCCCGAAACCCTCGCTCTAATTCCAGCCTTATCGCTAAACCCTAATGCAGTGCAAGTCTATGAAGGTCAAAGCTCAACTTTGTCCGAGAGACATCAAGTGTTTTTTTCATGAATCATTGATAAATGTTAAGAGTTTGCTTTGTGGCGAATTCACAATAAAAATACATTGACACTGTCAAAGATGGACTCAAGCACTATTATTGAACTATACTGTATTTTTTGAGTGATGTGCTTTTGACAAGCGCTGCGCACAGGAGGCCCATTTGTTTTTGTTTTTTTGAAGGGGGCCCAAAATTCCTGGCGGCGCCCCTGAGCGGGCATCTCCAGCACCAAGGCAGTGGAGCTGCCGGCCACGAGAGAAGAATTAACCAGTCCATTGAAACCATTTCTTTGGTCTAGTGAGTGGCAACAGTCCTTTGAGGATCTTAAGTGCCTTCTCAGCTGTAACCCTGTCCTGTCTGCTCCAAATTTTTCCTCATTGGCTAGAAGCCCCAAATCTAGCGTGGGCGCTTCTTGGGGGCTCCTGATGAAAAAGCAAGTGGCCCCATGTCTCTAGGACAAAGTTGAAAATTCACCCCATAGACTTGCATTGAATTAGGGTTAACAATAAGGCTGAAACTAGGGTTAGGGTTAGGCTTAGCTGAAATTAGGGTTAGGGTTTCGGGGTTCCTCAAGTACTAGAAGCCCCAAATTTGGCGTGGGCGCTTCTTGGGGGCTCCTGATGAAAAAGCAAGTGGCCCCAAGTCTCTAGGACACAGTTGAAAATTCACCCCATAGGCTTGCATTGAATTAGGGTTAACAATAAGGCTGAAACTAGGGTTAGGGTTAGGCTTAGCTGAAATTAGGGTTAGGGTTTCGGGGTTCCTCAAGTACTAGAAGCCCCAAATTTGGCGTGGGTGCTTCTTGGGGGCTCCTGATGAAAAAGCAAGTGGCCCCATATCTGTAGGACAAAGTTGAAATTTCACCCCATAGACTTGTATGGCATTAGGGTTAGGGTCCAAGAGTACACATACACATTTTCTTTTGCTTTATTGATTTAAGCTCATCGTCTCCAGCTGCAAAGGTACAGAAACCTTTCTGTGTTTTGATGTCGTGTGTGAGAAAACATCACTTTTTTCTGTAAACTTGTGTTATCATTGTCCTTCATTGAAAATGACACAATCTTTCATTTCATTGTTCAGATGCCGAACACCAAGGCATTCCGTCGCTCTCTGGCCATGAAACGACGCCTGGAGCAAAAACGGGATTGGACACCTTTTCCACCTCGGAAGGACTTTGAACGTCGTGAGTACTTCCACGTTCATGATTTCATGTTCTGCCTGTGTTGTTATGTTGTATTCCAAATAAATCTTACAAAAACATATTTAGATTTTTCTTTTTTGTCAATTTACACAGGGTGCGGTACTGGTCAGCGACCTGGGTGCGAAGATGTCCCGTTTTGCTCCTGACTGACAAAACAGTGCAAGTTCGTTCTTAAGGCCCAGCAACCAGACAAGAAGGTATGGGTCGTGATTTTGTCAAGCCACGAGTTTCTTTATGTTTTTGTTCTGGTGGTGGGAGACTCACATCTCTGTCCACTTGTGGATGGTTTTGTGTTCTCGCCCCGGGCAACAACCTTGAACACGGGCTTGTAACAGACTCCGCCCAGGATTTTGCTGCGCTACTGGCAACTGTGTTGGACCGCTGGCCCAAGGTTTGTTTATCTGCTGTGACAAACAAATTTGAACACATGAATGTCATCGCCACTTTGTTTTATCAATATCAAGTAATTCCATGATCCATAGTTCAATAACAAGAATATTCATGAATTTATTTTGCATTTTTATGTTTGTTTGGGTTTTTTTTTTTTTTATACAACTATTTTGTAGGTGTTTGTGCTTGACTTTCCACCTCGCCTGACTGTCAAGCCAGAACTACAAACAGCGCTACGTCAAGTATATCATCGTGTTGCTGCATGGATGGGTGTGTAAAATACATATTTTTGTTGTATTTTTTTCTCTTCAGTGACACTGTGCTAACAGATATTTCTTAGAATTGTGTGATTACATAATTGATTATGTGACACTTCTTCCAGGTTTAACATTTGTGTATATGGCCGATCACCTCCCCCTTCGTCAGCTGTACATGGTGGTGTTATGATGGTGTAAGTTTTGCCTTCTTCAGCCTTACTTGCTCTTCATTTGATATGACAAATATGTGTTAACATGTTGTTTTCTGTTTACGTGCACCTCAGGACTGATTTTGGTGGAGCGTCTGCATGCTGCATGCTCCATCAGCTCGCACCCCCTTCACCTAGATCAGGGGTGTTGTGCCACAACCAATCATCGCCCAGGGTGTCTCCCAGAGTGGTTGTGACAGGTCCTGTCCACATGCCAGTGTATGGACCCGCTCCTGAATGGACTCTTGTTGGACAGGAGGTTGAGGTAACCTGTTCATCCCTCTTTTTTTTTTTCCCCCCAATCGTGTATTTGTCAAACAGTGCAACTTTTTATTTTAAAAATGAACACTTATCCTAAGTTGAATCTGATTTCCTCTCCTCTTTTTTATAGACAGTACCAACAGCTGTTGAGACTGCATTTCACACAGACATCCCGTCCAATCCCGTGTGGTTCAGTGAGGCTAAGGCTTAATCTCTCCTGTCCTGTTTGTGGGGGCGCTAATCCCGTAAGAGTCAAGTAGGCGTAAGCAGCGGCCGGTGAATAAGATGAGTTAACAACGGAAGAGCACATGCAAGAACGGCGGAAAATACCAACAACGGAAAACAAATCAAAGACCCACCCGCAAGTTACCAGTCTAAAGTGTGGACCCACTTTGGCTTTTACGAGACGGATGACGGGAGGAAACTTCATAAAGAATATGCAATCTGCAACAACTGTTTTGCGAAGGTAAAATACAATGGCAACACTACGAATCTGCAGAGCTGCCTCGTTCGCTATCACCCGTCCCGTTTTTCCCAGAATTGTTCTCTTTTTTCACCACCTGTCCCGGGAAAGATAAAATCTCTCCCAGGACACAATTTGTCCCGTTTTTTATGGAAAATGACAAAACCTCATTTAATTTCCGTCTGTGGTCTAGATAGGGTTGCCAACCCTCCCGTAAAATACGCGATTGTCCCATATTTGGCAACTAAAAAGCCTGTCCCGTAATGAACTGATGGGGGACGCACTTCACTTTGTCCCGTATATTTTGGGGACGCGGTTATTTATTTATTTATTTTGTCTGCATCATTTTTTTATTGATTTTCAGAATCGGGGCAGTGAAAGGATTTTTTTTCCCTCTTTCATCTTCCCGTCGGTTTGTATATCCCAAGTCCCCAAGTTGAGATAAGACAAGTTGCTACTGACTTTACATTACCAGAAAGCACTGTCCTTGTTTACATGAAAGTTATTAATGTTCATGCACTTTAATATGTTTGCTTGTGCAGTGCACGTTTGTTTGTACATTATACAAAGTTTTGGAATAAATGCAAGATCACAGGCATTTTCCTTTTTATGGGTATTTTTTTCTTTTTCAGTCACATATTGTGACGACCCTGTCTCTATATAACTTGTTGTGGCTCCCAGCTGTTTTCCCATTTCTAGGTAGTGGTGGATGTGGGAGTGGCATCTTCCGATTAGGACACCTGTGCCGATGCCCCCCGCAGGATAAAAGGCCGACTGCGTGTGCTGCTCGGTCTCTTCCCCATTCTCCATCCAGCAGCCATGGGCGTCTGGCCGACTCTCAGCTTCTTTTGTTCTGTTTTGCACCTGACAACACCCCACATCCTATTATTCACTCATCCACACTTACATTACTGATGAATACTGACAAACCACACCATATATTTCATTATTTTGCTTACAATTATCTATTTTGTTATAATAAACCTTTTGATTAATTGCAACCCGCAGTGTCCCTTCCGTTATTGTCATAACTCTTGAGCCGGGTTATGACAATAGAAGATATTGTGTGTCGTGATGTTGTCATTATCGTGGGCCAAATATCGTCACAGTATCGAATCGTGGGTTAGCTGTATCGCCCCACCCCTATTATCAACACAAGATCACATATGTACAGTTCATGTACAGTTTAATTAGTGTGTTACTTTGTTTATGAATTCATTTCTTTATGTTCTTCCAGATGTCCAGCCTGAGACGTCGATCAGCACGCGTTGCCTCAAAAACCAAAACAAACAAGTGACATGTTGGTATTTGGGATATGTGTATTTCATTGTGTGCATCTTTGTGATAGGACAATAAATGCAGTTCTTTAAACGTTACTTTGTGTCCTTGTATTTGCAGGTGTGGGCAACACGTTCAACTGTCCACATGACTGAGTCTGCCTCCAGCAATGTCACAGCAGTGCAGCAGGTTTGTACTTATTCATTTCCACTTCCTCACCTGTGTGTGTTTTCTAGGCTTTACACCGATCTTATCGGCTGTATCGGATCGGCCGATATTTGGCATTTTTAGAAACGTTCATGATCGGGCGTCATGTCATGAATCGCCGATCAATGACGTCATGGTCGTGTTGAAACTTTTTTAATCTGTCTCATTTCCTCCAAAGTAGTTTCACAGCATCAACATGTTTATTTGTTTGTATCCGAGTGTTATGTAAATGTATAGATTTGGGTTTACATTGTTGTCAGTTCCTTTTGTCTGCTGTGTGTCCGTTTGGGCACTAGATGGCGCAGTAGATCCTGTGTTCCCTTTTTTTTTGCTTGTTCCAGGTGCGGAAAGGTGATTGGCTGGTGCCAATATTTAAGGAGGAGGACTTCAACACCTCGGTCTCTTTGTCCTTCTCCCAGCTCCCAACCAGAGGCCATGTGCCGCAGCAGCAGCATTCTGTGTTCAGCCATCAATTCTGTTTTGTAATCTATTTCAGTTCCCTTTGTGTCCACGTAGCCCGTAGGGGAGGGAAGCCATTTGTGTTGTGACCCTTTTCTCCTGTGTTTTAGTTAAGGAGGTTAGTTTGACTGTCATTTATTTGATTGTTTTCTTCATAGGTAAGATCCATAAGAGAGCCATTTTGTTTGTTGTTTTGGCCATGCCCTCCCTGACGCCAGTGCAATGATGGTGACGTTTAATAAAAACCATCCTGTGGACGAAGCACCTTTGTCTAATTTGAGAGCTGGGAGAAGGGGGGGGGCCTTTATGTTGTGTCCCGGTTCCCCCTAGGCCGGGGCATAACACCGAGAGCGAATGATTCATGATTCAAAAACCTTAATTTTCGTCTTCGTGCCTCTTCCTGTTTTGAGTACTGTCGCTATGTGACGGACAATAAAGTTTCTTTTAATCTGCAATATATGCAACGCTACAGTACCTCGCGGGGGAACTTTGGCAAAAAATTTAAACACCACAAATTTAATCAGGCACTTGGAAAAGATACACACGGAGGAGCATGTCGAGTTTAAGAAACGCAGCGGGGAGAAAGAAAAAGAAAAGCAAACTCTGAAACGGATGCTAAAGCAAACAACTTTCGACGGTGCTCGTGAGAAGGCAAGGGGTGTACAGAAACAAGTATTTATTGCCCCTAACGTGATCGGATCGGTGATCGGTGATCAGTTTATTTAAAATTACTGATCGGTGATCGGCACAAAAATCGTGATCGTGTAAAGCCTAGTGTTTTCCTTTCTATGTTTATTGGCATAAAATCACATCTTTCTTATTTTAATCAGGTGGAGGCGACACCACAGATGACCAGAGCTGTGCCCGTGGTTCCTGTGGCTCCCGTGGTTGCCAGCACCAAGCCAGAGGAGGCCAGCACCGTCCAGGAGGCAACACAGAAGATCAACTAAGCTAAGGAGGCTTTTCTTTCTTCTTCTGTTGCCTCTGACTGCTCCGCTCGTTCTACGCCTCGCACATGTGATTTGTGATCCATCATCAGTTAGTACTAGTGAAGATGCAGTGGCAGATCATGGCACTGGTATTAGATTAGCCAAGGTTCTGCATGGTTCTTTTCATCAAGGCGAAACCGGTCACGGTTTAAAATTCCAGCACCAGCTGGCAACAGTGAGTCACTTCAGAAGAGCAAAACTCCTCACTTTGACATGGATAATTCTGACGTAGAGTTTGTCAGTGCTGTGACCAATGAAGAGTGTAACTTCTCTCCCCTTGATGTTGATGTTTGTTTAGACCTTTGCAAAAACTTGAAGATTCATTTGGACCGTGCAAGTTTTCCAATTTCTGATTGCAAAGGCCCATTAGGTTCGCCATGTACAAATGAGAATGTAGAGGCTGATGGAAACTGCTTCTTCAGAGCCATCAGTCAAGCTGTGACTGGTTTATAGACACAGAAGTGGAAATTCAGGTTGCAGCAGATTGTTTACGATTAGATGTGTACACTTTTATCGATGGTCATGGGTTGAAGTACAGCTCTTGCAAGAAACAATTCTCACATTGTATATATTTATGGATGTATTTGTTTTATATGGAAGCAGTTACCATAATCCAAATTAAAATAAGAATATAATAACAGAAATGCTTTTTCATTTTAAGAACGAAGCTGCATTATTTGACTCATAATTAAAATCATTAATAAATATTCCTATATGCATTTTCATTTTCTTATTCATGTCGCACCTTTTATGACACAATCAAAAAGAAAACTGAGAGCATTGCTTTTTAATTTTCGTGGTCCTGCCCTGCACAAGAGTTACCACAACTCGAAAACGAAATCGCAATCTCAAAGTAAGCGCGCGGCGCAGGAAAGTGACGTCAGCAGCTCTCCACCTGTGGGTATGGCGGTATGACGCCAAGTGTCATTTGCCTCCTGTTATGTGTAAATTCTAATGTTTGTGAATTTAATAGATGTATATATATACTGTATATTTAAAAAAACAAACAAACAAAAAAAAAAGATATAGCAGTATGACACCACTTTGCCATCGTTACTTTTCACGTCATTGAAGTTGCCGGTAAACGAGATTTAAATCGCCGAAAAACGTGGACCACTGACAGATCTCGTTGGTCGGACAGATTTGAGCATGGCGCACATTGACACAATTGTTCAAACCCTGCTGGATTTAGTTTCCCAGGTGGAGTTGAATAGTGTATCTGAATCTGATGCTCGGGACCGAGTTGAGCAGGTATTCTGCCGTCCCAGATACGGACGCAAACAAGGTTGAACTAGCCAACCTGTTGTCAGTTATGGAACACCTTGATGCACCAGCACAACATCAAAGCTAAAGCTATTTGTTACATGGGTGGAGTAACAGCTGTTCGGCGTCGGCCACCAGTCCATCCGTCGCAGGATGCGATGCAACGGATCATTGCTTCCGTTCGGCGTCGGCCACCAGTCCATCCGACGAAGGATGCGAAGCAACAGATCAATCCGTCGACTGGTGGCAGATGCTGGTGCGAGATCTGTCAGTGGTCCACGTTTTTCGGCGATTTAAATCTCGATTACCGGCAACCTCAATGACGTGAAAGAAGTAACGATGGCAAAGTGGTGTCATACCGCCGTACCTTTTTTTTCTTTTCTTTTCTTTTTAAATAAAAAACATATATATATATATATATATATCTTTATTAAATTCACAAACATTAGAATTTACACATAACAGGAGGCAAATGACACTTGGCGTCATACCGCCATACCCACAGGTGGAGAGCTGCTGACGTCACTTTCCTGCGCCGCGCGCTTACTTTGAGATTGCGATTTCGTTTTAGAGTTGTGGTAACTCCTGTGCAGGGCAGGACCACGAAAATTAAAAAGCAATGCCCTCAGTTTTCTTTTTGATTGTGTCATAAAAGGTGCGACACGAATAAGAAAATGAAAATGCATATAGGAATATTTATTAATGATTTTAATTATGAGTCAAATAATGCAGTTTCGTTCTTAAAATGAAAAAGCATTCTGCTATTGCTTTTTCATTTTTGAATTTTACATTTCATATTGAATTTTGGTAACTCTTTGCTGGTGCATGTTTTGAAAAGAACTCAAATGTGTTTTCCTTCATTTGAATTAAGTACAAGAATGAGCAGTCATGAATAAGAAAATGAAAATGCAGTTTGGATTATTATTATTTATTTATCTGATTATTTATTAACAATTTTTTTTATGAGTCAAATAATGCAGCCACGTTCTTAAAATGAAAAAGCATTTCTGCTGTTGCTTTTTCATTTGGATTATGGTAACTGTCTGCTTCCACACTCCAGTGGTTCTGCACATTAGTATAAATAGAGTGATTCTCTATCATGACATCACAGGACGGCGGCACACTGACTCATTCCATGAACCGGGACACTGATGATCCAGACTTTGGACCAGATGAGCCAACAGGCCACAGTGGAAACGGGTCAGAACATGGGACTGGCTGCTGAAAGTATACAGGTAGGTGGTGCTGTCATCCCAAGTTGTGTGGTGTGGAGGATCGGGGCCAAAGTTCCAGATGCTCACAGATGTGACTCTGGATTCAGGAGGAGTGTTTGAAGGCTGGACTCCCAACAGTGATTGGCTGCTGAGGACCTCTCAATCACAATCAGGTTTTTTAGTGGCTGTGAGATTGAAAGTGAGATTGCATTGTCCAGGGAGGAGGACAGCAGTCAGTCATGTTTCACCTCCAGTCAACACGCAGTGGTTCACATGAAGGTCCAAGAGGCCTACAGACCTACACTGAGTCTGGATGTGGCAGCACAGTGGCATCATTGTCTTTGTTGTGTTGTTTGGTCATTGTGATCCAATGTAATGTGAGAGAAGGACGAGTGCAGTTCTATTGGAGTGAGTTGCTTACAAATACAGATCGCACGATTTCTATCCCAATTGTTAAGTGGGAAAGAGACCATTTTCACACCTTTTCACTGATAAAACAACCTATTCTACAATTAATACATTTTAAAGTACTCCACAGGATCCACTACACCGGGCAGCGGATGTTTCAGATGGGCATGACCGCCTCTCAGATCTGCTCACACTGCACAGTCAATGTCCCAGATAATTACCTACACGCTGTATGGCATTGCCCACCAGTAAATAAATTCTGGCATGTAGTATGCAATGATTTATCAGCACAGGTTGGTTACAACATCACAGCCACTCCTTCTTTTTGTCTCTTAGGGGACCTCAGTGATATCACATCAGATAAGGCAGAATCTCGCATGCTGATCACCTCCTTATCTATCGCTAAGAAAACAATCCTCACAAACTGGAAAACAAAACAACACCTGCACATTGCACAATATAGCAACTTACTGTTAGACCACACCTCCTTGGTAGGAATGTCTGCTTCATCCTATAACTAACTAGTAATCAATCAATAGCTGAGGCTGCTGGTTGATGTGGGCAGCCGTGGTCGTGCTGCCGGGGTGGGGCTGCGCGTTCGCCGGCTACCACTCCTGTGTGCCCGGGTGGTGCGGTGCGGTGGGGGGCGGGCCCCCTTTGGCTCCTGGATCCCTGTGGTGTCCCCGGCCCCAATGTCGCTGAGGGGGGCGCCCTGACCGGGAGTCCCCCCCTGGTCACATAATAGGTGTTTTTTTTGTTTGTTTGTTGTTTTTTTTTTCCCTAAATTTTTAATTTATTTATTTATTTTCTTCTGTTTCGGGAGATTTGTGTCTTGGGTGGTCGCTGCCCGGCCTTCTGGCCTTAAGACCCTCTCCAATCTTAATAGCATTATAGACACTTAGGGCCTGGGGGGGTGGTTCGTGCACTGCGGCCGCCGCCCTGCTCAGCAGCAGTGTGGTTACCCCAGGGCCTTACCACCCTTCCATTTTAAACGCACCATAGTTCAACACACCAGCAAGTGCACATATACACACACTGACACCCCTACACACAGTGGGGTCGGCCTGCTAGCGGGGGCGGGATCCGGCATCTTTCCCACTCTGGATGGGCCCTGTGCAGTCCGGTGCCCCTGGGGTGCGAGACCGGCTGGGCCTATGGGGACCTCGCCACTTGCGGCGATGCGCCATATTGGGGCCGTAGGGGGGGGGCATCTGGGTGCCCGGGCCTGCCTTGGGTACCGATCCTCCCGGTGGGTGAAGGGGCTGGGTCCTGTCATGGGGATGAGTCTGGTCTCGCTTGCCCTGGGGGCCCCCGTCCGGAGGACGGGCTCTGCTGTCTGTTCGCCCCGGGTGGTGTCCCTTCTCCTTGGGGTATCTGCCTCCCTGTCATCTTGCCCTGGCTCCTCGTGGGGCGGGTGCCCTCCGGTCCGGGGGCCTGCTGCTCCGGGCCTCTTCCTGGCCGGCATTGCGGCGGGTGTGCCGTGTCCGGGCCCCCCCGCCCTGGGCTCGTCGCTGGCGTGGGGCGGTTGCGGCCTCGGAGGCCGCACTAATTGGCAGCCTACTTCCAGTGACTTCCAGTGTTAAACACACCCACTCCCACATTCAGGTACACACACCACCACATCCACACACACACACACACACACACACACACGCACACACACACACACACACACACACACACACAGGAGCAGCAGCTCGAATTGGCTGAGAGCTAAATATCTTCTTATCTTACTGGGTGTAAATGAATCTGTCCATTTTTTAAATGTCGAAATTTAACATTTGGTTTCTATTTTTTCAGATATTATTTCTGTCAAATTCATTTGAATCAACAGAAGAAGAAAATCAGTGTGTAGTTCAAACTTTGTGCGTATTTGTGTTCAGTTTTTCTGCTGTAGTTGTGCTTTTCTTTTCATTCCAGATGAATTCCACTCAATTTCCTTTTCAAACCTTGTAGGTGTTGAGTGAGCTGCAGCGCCCCCTGGCTACAAGTTTAATACTTTGACTCTGCCGACCGAGGTAAAAAACCAACAAACTCTGACACTTTGCTGAGGACCTCCTGGAGGAGCTGAAGGTGCAGAACCTTCTCAGGCCTCTCTGAGGAGGAACTTGCGGCTGTCGGTCCTCTGCTGCCCCCTGCTGGTCACACAGGCCTCTTACACCTCCGTTTGTCTGTTCAGCACATATTACATTTTTTAATGGCTCTATAAACGTCACTGATGAGACGATTTTATGATTCCTGCAGTTAAAATGTTTTAATTCCAAATCTGCAAACAGCTTCTGATCAATGAAGACAGAGTTGATTAAAATGATTTCAAAATTGACCCGTTTGAGAAAAGCTGCACTGTGGCATTGTTTGCATGTTGTTTTAGCTCTCAGTGGCTTCATTTCTCATTTTTCTTAAAAGCTTCGTTTAGTGGTCCATTGTGGTCAATGGGACACTGAACATCCGATTTGTGTGCCCGAGTTTTAAGAGGATCAGGTGCGGACATTTTAGCATTTAAATTATTATGGCTTATTAGCATAGGTACGTAGTACCTCACCTGTCCGTTCTTTTTACAGTGCTTCCTGAACACCTCACCGGCACACTACAGCCGCCTGCTAGCACAAAGCTGCGCAGAGCCTCCTCGTTGTTCTCCTCACCTGGGGGACGCTTGGTGATCAAGACCTGTGGCCCAAAACTCGGTCCTATAAGATAAGTGCAGGAACACTGCCGCTTCGCCCGCACGTGATTGTGCTAGCCGCCCCGTACAGACGGTGGACGGTGCATGTTGCTTCCGTCCCGCCTTGGTTTTACTTGTTGTTTTTCCGTTCTCGTTGTGTTTTTCTTCGTTTGCTTACGTCGCCACTGCTGACCCTCAGACAGCAGACGTTACACTACCAAGTCGCCGGTCCAGCTACAGTGGTGTGCGTGCGTGTATGCGTGTGCGTGGTTGGTGGGAACTTGGTTGGTGTGTGTGTGTGTGTGTGTGTGTGTGTGTGTGTGTGTGTGTGTAATTGCATTGTTTGTTTGTTTTTCTTGCTATTTCAGTACATGTGACAGATTTTAGGGAACTTTTAGTAACCAACTGTTAATCTTTTCTTTTGTAGTCGCTGAGAGCTGCTGGTGGTGGCGGTGTCCCGGGTGGTGGGCCCCTTCGAGTGCTGTGACCCGGGATTGTGGTTGTTTTCTTCTTTTTTTTTGCACTTCACTTTCTTTGCAGGTGTGTCACGTGTGAGTGGGGTGTTCCTTGTTTTCTTTGGTTCCTCCCCCGTTTGGCCCCCTCATCGGTAAGCCTCAGTTTCTACACCAAGAATAAGGAGCTCAGTAGCTCCGTTTTAAGTGTTGGGCTGTTTGTTCCTTTTATTTTTAAATGTTGAATAAAAGTTGGTTTGATATTTTAAACATTCTGAACCACGTCTCCTACTCCTTCCTCGTAGAACTTACCTGTGTGCCTAATTATTACTTTTGTGTTTAGTAGAACTCCCTGGGTGAAATTCCCAGGGTGGCGTTGTCGGTTCCTTTTCATTTTGTTAAATTCCCAATATTAAATCTTGCTTTATCAGATAGCCATAACCACTCTCATCGCCACAGGATATTTGAGTCAACTGAGTCAAACTGTCGTGTCTACTTCTCAGTCTCAATAAACATGTTCACTACTGCTTTGTGCGAGCTTCTTAAATGGAGGTTTGTCGGGGTTTTTCCCTTTTTAGAAGCAAGCCACATATTTTGTGTCTTTCCACCACAAGACATTGGCTTTTGTCACTCTCTTCGTCGTTTTGGGAAAAAGTGGCATATCGGACTTTCCCGCCGCGAGTCGCTTGTCAACATACTGCTGTGAAAGAGGGGTGACGTCACAGAACGCGAGGTGCATTTAGGTGCTGCTGCGTAAAACGCAAACATTTTCCTGTGCAAATATTCATTTGACAGACGTAAACGAAGTGAAATATGACTTCAATTTAAGTTTGTTTTAGTTTGTTTTTATAAACACAAAAAAGTTTGAGTTAGTTATCGTTTTTGAAAAAGTTCTTGACTTCTACTTTAGAGATATTGATGACGAGTTGTTGTATATAAACGGTTTGACTATGTGGTTCGGCAAGCGGTGGTGCTGTCTGTACATAGCTTAGCAAACGGCTAGCGCTAGCACCCCCTTTCAATGCCAGAGTGAAAAGATCCACACGGAGTGTTATGACCCACGGGTGGGTCTAGGTGCCTCTATGTTTGTGTCTGGCTGTCGGCTGCTGATTGGACGCGCCACGGCTGAGAAGGAGGAGCAGTCGAGCCAGCCTGACGGTCGTCCCTCCTCCGCTCCCAACTCTGCAGTTAGTCACTTCTGAAATGGCGTTAGAGCACGCAGCCGTAGGTAGTGATGGCCGATCGAGGCTTTGTTGAAGCTTCGACACTTGTTTCAAAAAATGGTTCATTACTCGAGGCTTCAATGACACAGTGCTCGAGGAGGTCATCTAGTGCTCAATAAAATGAAGTGCAATGGAAACGTGTTCATTGTTTCATAGGTTGTTTGGGATTTGATTCGCCATGCATTCTTGTTGGACAACACTACATGCTTGTATGGTTCAATGCTGACACAATAAAATAAAAATGAAAAATAAAGACAATGTCTCTTTTTTGGCACGACTGATTGTAGTAGACTATAGCTCTTATACTTAGCCTGACAGTTTGTGCAATGACTTATATTATATCCTAAAACAAGACTAAATAGCCCATAGTTTAAAAATATGTTCAATAGTAAGTGTTCAGTGGGTCAGATGTCAAATGTGATCTATTTAAAATGTAGAATAGATGAGCTAAATAACACATATATAATACACATTGATGGGAATTGAACCGTCGCCTCAGTCTTGCAAGTCCAAGATTGTCATAATGTACCACAAACCCAAATCACACTCCCTTTTTTTCATCTAAGCTGTTTGAGTAGCGTTAGCACACCGTGATTCCTCATCAACTACAGGCCTACACTTCAAATAATTATGAGAAAAATCCAACGTAAAGAGAGCACTTCCATTAGGAAATAGTCAACATGAAATTTCGTCCTCTACTGACACCTGCTGGTCAAATTGAATAGTTGCAAATATTGTGAAGAAGTTGTCATCTAATTCTAATCCTAAACAATATGGCCATTCCAAGTGAAGTATTAAGACAATTAATCAGGTTTGTACTGCTTGATTGAACACATTCATCCCGTTCCAGTGCACTAAAACCCATTTCCCTTCAGGACCGTGTCAGCGAAGCCAAAATGTCCTTGAGTGACGCTGTTTCCCAGCATGCAATGCGAGCTAGCGATTCACAATACTATTTCATCACAAACATGGATGTAAAAAATAAAAAGGGAAAAAGGGAAAAATGAAACTTCAGGAACAGCAACCATTGCAATACAAGCAGAACTGGGCCGAAGTTTTATATTATGTACACTATAATACAGCCTTCTGGTGGACAAGCCATACTATTTAATCCGTGTCCTCCTATGGCACTTCCGTGGGTGGAAGCTCATCGTAGAGGTCACGTGCTGGTTGCGCAGCACTCCACCGATCACCGCGGGGCCCTTGCAGAGGATCTGCAGGGTATCTGATTCAGTTGAGTATATGGAAGATAAGATAAACCCGGTTTGGGGAGGTTATTGGTGTTGATTATAGAGTCTGACCACTGCAGGAAGAAAGGACCTGCGGTATCTCTCCGTGAGGCACCGCGGGTGAAGTAGTCTGTCACTGAACAAGCTTTCCAGTGTTGTTAGGGTCCCCTGCAGGGGGTGGGACGTGTTGTCCATCAGAGAAGATAGTTTAGCTATCATCCTCCTGTCAGCCACCACCTCCACAGGGTCCAGCAGGCAGCCCAGGACAGAGCTGGCCTTCTTCACCAGCTTGTTCAGTCTCTTCCTGTCAGCATCAGAGATGCTGCTTCCCCAGCAGACTACTCCAAAGAAGATGGCTGATGCCACCACAGAGTCAAAGAAGGACTTAAGAAGAGCCCCCTCCACTCCAAAAGACCTGAGTCTCCTGAGCAGAAAGAGTCTGCTTTGTCCCTTCTTGTAGAGTGCAGTAGAGTTGAGTGACCAGTCCAGTTTATTGTTCAAGTGGATACCCAGGTACTTGTAAGATTCCACAATCTCAATGTCCACTCCCTGGATGTTTACCGGTGTGGGGGGGGGGCTTGCGTCTTTTGAAATCCACCACCAGCTCCTTGGTCTTTCCTGCGTTGAGCTGGAGGTGGTTTCTCTGGCACCAGTCTGCAAAATCCTGGGTCAGTTCCCTGTACTCCGTGTCGTCCCCATGGGTGATGAGGCCAACAATGGCAGAGTCGTCAGAGAACTTTTGCAGATGGCACTTCGCTGAGTTGTGGGTGAAGTCTGCAGTGTAGAGAGTGAACAGGAACGGGGCCAGAACCGTTCCCTGAGGGACCCCCGTGCTGCAGATGATAGTGTCCGACTGACACCTCTGAGCCCTCACGTACTGCGGACGATCAGTGAGATAGTCCAGGATCCAGGCCGTGAGGAGGTCGTCCACTCCAGAGTGCTCCAACTTGCCCCTCAGAAGCAGCGGCTGGATGGTGTTGAAGGCGCTGGAGAAATCAAAGAACATGATCCTCACAGTAGCCCCAGCCGTGTCCAGGTGAGAGAGGGCTCTCTGAAGGAGGTAGATGACAGTGTCATCCACCCCGATGCCAGGTTGGTAGGCGAACTGCAGTGGGTCCATCGATGGTCTTACCAGGGGTCTCAAATGACCAAGAACCAGCCTCTCCAGGGTCTTCATCAGCTGCGATGTCAGCGTCACCGGCCTATAGCTGTTGAAGTCCTTTGGGTGAGGGGTCTTTGGCACTGGTACCAAGCAGGATGTCTTCCACAGCTCTGGTACCTTCCCCAGTCTCAGGCTCAAGTTGAAGATGTGCCCCACTATCCCGCACAGTTCCTCTGCACAGGATTTGAGGAGCCTTTAGCTTATGCCATCTGGACCTGCAGCCTTCCTTGCCTTGCACCTTCTCAGCTGTGTCCTCACCTGGCTAGTTGAGAGGAACAGGGGAGCACAGGGGGTCTGGATGCAGAGTGTTGTTGAACAGGGGTCAGTTGAGGTGGGGGGAGGGCCAGTCACAGTAGGTAGTGGGGGTTGCAGCAGTGGTAACTGGACAGGGGGTGGGGTGGGTGACTGGTCAAATCTGTTAAAGAAAGTGTTCAGGTCGTTCACCCACTTTAGATCCCCCTCAGACTGGGTGGCAGGTTCCTTGTAACCAGTGATGGATTTCAGGCCCTTCCAGACTCCGCTGACGTTGTTCTGCTGCATCTGTTCCTCCATCTTCATCTTGTATCTGTTTTTGCCCTCCCTGATCTTCCTCCTCAGCTCCCTCTGCACAGTCTTTAGCTCCTCTTTGTTGCCCGACAAAAAGGCCCTCTTCTTCTCCTTGAGCAGAGCCTTTATGTCGGGTGTAATCCAGGGTTTGTTGTTTGGGAAACACCGTACAGTCTTGGTGTGTACGATGTTATCCACACAGAAGTTAATATAGTCCGTAATGCAGTCAGTGAGGCTGTCAATGTGGGTCAATGTAGTCAGTGGTAACAAGAGAAGCTTGCTGGCGAAAATAATGCACTACAAGTGGATGTCACACTTTTTTTTTGTTTTGTATGAGCATTTAAAAAAAACAACAACATAATAATAATATGGATTTTGATCATGTATGTTTTGGAGTTCAATGAAAGAGGTTAATACATTTGCGCCGTCTGTTTTGTTAGACGACGTAGTTGTGCGGTCATGAGTCGTGAGAGTGAGGCATGGCGCATGCGCACTCGCATTGTCCAGTTAATAGTCCGATTAAGGCGTATACATGGCAGAGAAATTCGAATTCCAATCGCATTATCTGGGTGTCTCAATCGGAGTTCTCAAACTCCAATCATAATCGGAGTAAGGTGTTTACACGCACGTGAGTTCTCCGATCATAATCGGACTAAGGCAATAATTCGATTTTCTCTAGTGCCATGTAAAGGCACTGAATGTAGTGGTTCAGACCAGACGCGAACAGGCGCGCGGCTCGTGCCCTTCATTTCAATGGAAGCGGAAGCGCCACGAAGCGGAGCGCCGACGAATTTCGCGAGCGAGGCTCCAACTGGTTCACACCAGACGCGAACAGCTTCGCGACGGTCGACAAGCGCTTCTGCTCAGCTGCAGCCTTTTTTTCGCTCCCACTTGAGCTTCTTTTTTTTTTTCTTTAAAAAAAATTAAATAAAAAAAATCATTTTCATCATCGCCCCCCCTCGCCCCGTAGCCAGCCCGCTCCGTAGCTTACTTTTGTGCGTGTGTGTGTGTGTGTGTGTGTGTGTGTGTGTGTGTGTAAATAAATAGAAACACGCACTCAGGTGTCCATCTCAAGACAAGACCTCTTTCATAATGATCATTGACCGGCATCTCTAGGATCAAACAGACGTATTTTGATCAAGTCTTCCTCTCTGTGTGTGTGTGTGTGTGTGTGTGTGTGTGTGTGTGTTTAATCTCTCTCGCACTCTGATACAATGTACTGACAAATATAACATACAAATATGATATATGATCAAATTTATCGTTCGGTTTTTATTTTGAAATTAGTTTATTTTGAAAATTCACCGGATTTTCTCGTTTTTATTGAGCGACTTCCTGTACTGTAGACGAGGATCGCTCGCGGCTCGCGCACGAAATAGAGCAGACGCCGAAACAACAAATGCATGCCGCGAGCCGCGCGCCTGTTCGCGTCTACTGTGAACCACCACATTGATTAACGTGGGCGCCGAATGGAAGCGCTCGGCGGCGCTTCGCGGCGCTTCGCGGCGCTTCCGCGTCCAGTGTGAACCGGGCGTTTCGTCGCTCGGAAAATGTGTCGCCTGAGCCTCCGCCCCCTCCGTGCCCATTGGCGGAGGGAGGGCCCATTGAAAAAAAAAAAGAAAAAAGAAATCGGTGTTCCTTCTGCGCGCCTGGGAAACTCTGAAATTATGAATAACTTAAGCTTGTTTTTGTCCCATTTGCCTGCATCAGCCCGTCATGATATTGTTAAATTAATTGAGAGCCACCCACTATTGTTTTCTGACCACCCCCGCCGTACGTCAGTTTTGCACCATGACATAGAAGTAGAGGGACATGCCACAACTAAGCAGCACGCACACAGAGTCAATATTGGGAAGTTAAGAAAGAAGCTTTGGCTCTCCTTCTGACAGTGCCCATCTTGATGTTAATTTGGGGTCAGGTTTTTACAGACTATAATGCCCTCGTAGATGCGGTGGTCTCTGCCCCTGCAAGACTTTCATCTCCAGATTTGCCACAGGAAGGGGGGTTGATAATGTGTTGGCAGATGCATTATGATGTGGACTAGCTGCGAAATTTTATTTCGGGGGAACTGAGCTGTTTTTCTTGTTTAGTTTTGTTTGTAGGTATGTTAATAGGGTTTAGTTCTTAAGGGAGGGGGTGATATGACCCACAGGTGCGTCAAGATGCCTCTATGTTTGTGTCTCTGTGTGTGTGAGAGTGGATGACGCCTTGCAGGTGCGGTCCTGGATGTCGGCTGCTGATTGGACGCGCCACGGCTGAGAAGGAGGAGCAGTCGAGCCAGCCTGACGTCATCCCTCCTCCGCTCCCAACTCTGCAGTTAGTCACTTCTGAAATGGTGTTAGAGCACGCAGCCGTAGGGGTGGGCTGCCATTTTCTTTGTCCCCTCTTTTCTCCTGTTTAATAAGTATGTAGGGAGGTTAGCCTTTCTATGTTTGGGTTCTCTTTCTTTCTTTAGTTAGTTCTTAAGGCGAGCTAGTTGGAGTTTGGTTTATTATTTTGGCCTGGGCCCACCCTGAAGCCTTTGCTGCCCACCGGTTAAGTTGTTTTGTTTATTTCATTTACTGATTAATAAAATGTTTTTTGTTGAAACTGCCAACTGCAGTGAAAAATTAATGAGGCTTGGGAGGGGGGGAAGGTGTCCTACACGTTGCGTCTCGGTCCCCCTTGACGGGACGTAACACGGAGTTTTCGCCGTGACAGCAGGTTGAGCTCCTACCGTGTTAGAGGTGACGTCGTCACGTTAGCCTGTTCCATCCCTGCTAAATTCTTTAAAGAACTACCGTAAGTAAACTTTTAAATTATAATACACTCTACACTAATTGTAATTTCCTGCCCGTGGTTCTATATTGCAACAGTTGACGGCTCATATCAGCAGATAAGCAGCAACAATCTGGGCATTACGGGTGATTCCTAAATATGTAATTTCTTATTAATTAGCCCATAAGTGTTGTACACCAGTGTGACACCAAATGCTTGTTGCTGACAGCAGTGAAGAAATGACACTCTAGTGGTTCTGCACATTAGTATAAATAGAGTGATTCTCTATCATTACATCACAGGACGGCGGCACTCTGACTCATTCCATGAACCTGGACACTGATGATCCAGACTCCGGTCCAGATGACACAACAGGCCACAGTGGAAACGGGTCAGAGCATGGACTGGCTGCTGAAAGGATACAGGTAGGTGGCGCTGTCATCCCAAGTTGTGTGGTGTGGAGGATCGGGGCCAAAGTTCCAGATGCTCACAGATGTGACTCTGGATTCAGGAGGAGGGTTTGAAGGCTGGACTCCCAACAGTGATTGGCTGCTGAGGACCTCTCAATCACAATCAGGTTTTTTAGTGGCTGTGAGATTGAAAGTGAGTGAACATCATTAAATAAAGAGCTCCTGCAGGGTCCCAATTTGACAAGTACACTGCTAGGTGTGCTGCTTCATTTTCGCCAAGGCCCTGTAGCATTCATGACTGACATTGAGGGAACGTTTCATCAAGTAAGAGTTTCCAACCAGGATGTAAACTTCTTACGCTTCCTCTGGTGGCCAGATGGGGACATTACAAAGGACCTACAAGAGCACAGGATGCTGGTCCACATCTTTGGGGCAGTGTCATCCCCAAGCTGTGCTTCATTCGACGACAATCAGCATGACTTCCCAGCCGAGGTTATAAACACTGTTGGTCAAAATTTCTACGTGGATGATTGTCTAAAGGCCGTCAGCACGGTGGAACAAGCAATACATCTGTACCAGCAGCTAACAGACCTGTGCGGTAGAGGTGGATTTAAGCTCAATAAGTGGGTGAGCAATCATCGCTCGGTGCTGGCCGCCATTCCTGAAGAGCAGAGAGCTAAAGAGGTAAAAACACTTAACCTTGACAGAGACCAGCTCCCTATGGAGAGGGCCCTTGGAGCTCAGTGGGATGTACAGCAAGATACATTCACATTCAGCATCAGAACCAAGCTGGGATGGGATGAGGAAATCCCTCAGGTCATGGTACATCCCATATATAGTTTTTCAAGCACCAAACTACAACAAAGGAACTCATCTATAACAAACCTACAACCTTGTAAGGGCAAAACCTACTTGTTTTAATTCTGATTAATAAACTAAAGCTTATTCGATTATCATTATGTTGTTTTTTTTAAAAGCTCATATGAAATAAAAAAAGTGGAGGGAGTAGTCTGAATCTGAATCAGGTTCTGGAGCATTGCTCTGCCTCATCCATCGCATTCATTAGTGTCACATCGACTTGTAGTGCATCATTTCCACCAGCAAGCTTCTCCTGTTACGACTGCACACGTTGACCCATATTTTCTGTTCACTCGCTCACCCGTATCAGGTGATACCCTGCAAGGGTAACCATTGGCTCTTGTCTTAGGCCTACCCCGAGGTGATTGGAGGGGTGACCTACCCAGCACGTGACTTCTACAACGAGCTTTCACCCACAGAAGAGCCATAGGAAGACACGGATTAAATAGGTTGTCCACCAGAAGGCTGTATTTTGGTGTACATAATATAAAACTTCGGCCCAGTTCTGCTTGTATTGCAATGGTTTGTGTTCCTGAAGTTTCATTTTTCCCTTTTTCCTTTTTTTATTTTTTACATCCATGTTTGTGACGAAATAGTATTGTGAATCGCTAGCTCGCATTGCATGCTGGGAAACAGCGTCACTCAAGGAAGTTTTGTCTTCGCTGACACGGTCCTGAAGGGAAGTGGGTTTTAGTGCACTGGAATGGGATGAATGTGTTCAATCAAGCAGTACAAACCTGATTAATTGTCTTAATACTTCACTTGGAATGGCCATATTGTTTAGGATTAGAATTAGATGACAACTTCTTCACAATATTTGCAACTATTCAATTTGACCAGCAGGTGTCAGTAGAAGACGAAATTTCATGTTGACTATTTCCTAATGGAAGTGCTCTCTTTACGTTGGATTTTTCTCATAATTATTTGAAATGTAGGCCTGTATCTGCACACAATTTGGAATTCGTCCCAGCGCCCTGAGCTGTAAATTTGGACGGTGTAAAATGAAAATGGCCATCTGCAGCAGAATGAAAGTGAGATTGCATTGTCCAGGTAGGAGGACAGCAGTCAGTCATGTTTCACCTCCAGTCAACACGCAGTGGTTCACATGAAGGTCCAAGAGGCCTACAGACCTACACTGAGTCTGGACGTGGCAGTACAGTTGGATCATTGTCTTTGTTGTGTTGTTTGGTCATTGTGATCCAATGTAATGTGAGAGAAGGACGAGTGCAGTTATATTGGAGTGAGTTATTTAGAGTGTAATAGAAGTTATAATGCAGAGTCTGTTTTTATGAAATGTTCTATCACCTGGCATCCATCCATCCATCCATC